>NC_047151.1:30504857-30517357 GCF_009819705.1 Hippoglossus hippoglossus | reverse complement strand
TTTCAACACATGGGGAGGCAAAAACATAGAAAAGCAACAAATCGTGATCATTGAATTGAGGATTGTTGACCAACTGGTCCCAGTTGTCCACAACGCGTGACTCTGCATGATCAGCACCATTTTCCCCCGTCAGATTCGTGGCTGCAACCATCCTGCTGCCAACGTACACTTCACCCTTGTTGATCTTGTTCTTCACGTCGTCAGCAGGGTCACTTTTGAGGACTTCCTGGATGATTCGGTCAGTGTCCTGGTTCTGGTTCTTGTCCTGGTCCTGGTTCTGGTTCAGCGGGATACTCACGGCCAGACTGAACATACCATTAAAACGGTACCTGCAAAAAGGGTGAAATGAGGTCAACAGGTTAAACATGTATGTTACCATGTACACAACACAGTGACCTGTAGGTCGTGTCCCAGCAATGACCATCGACTGTAAATAAAGATGGACGACATGTCAGCCCCCATGCTGAAGCTCTTTATCGCCCCCTGGTGACTGCCTGTACTACAGGTCATAAACATCATTGTCCATGTAAACATCGTCAGGTCAGGATTCAGAAGTTGACTCACTTGCTCAAGAGTTCGTTTACCAGCGAGGCAAGTTTGTTCTGGTCCACAGCAAAACTGTGTTCAGTCGACAGGAGGAAGAGCAGCAGCAGAACCGTGATCCGGCTCCGGGCGGCCATCTGAACCCAGATCAGGTTTATTAACATGGTATCTGAACCCAGATCAGGTTTATTAAAAGTATCTGAACCCAGATCAGGTTTATTAAAAGTATCTGAACCCAGATCAGGTTTATTAACATGATATCTGAACCCAGATCAGGTTTATTAACATGGTATCTGAACCCAGATCAGGTTTATTAAAAGTATCTGAACCCAGATCAGGTTTATTAAAAGTATCTGAACCCAGATCAGGTTTATTAACATGGTATCTGAACCCAGATCAGGTTTATTAACATGGTATCTGAACCCAGATCAGGTTTATTAACATGGTATCTGAACTCAGATCAGGTTTATTAACATGGTATCTGAACCCAGATCAGGTTTATTAACATGGTATCTGAACCCAGATCAGGTTTATTAAAAGTATCTGAACCCAGATCAGGTTTATTAAAAGTATCTGAACCCAGATCAGGTTTATTAACATGATATCTGAACCCAGATCAGGTTTATTAACATGGTATCTGAACCCAGATCAGGTTTATTAACATGGTATCTGAACTCAGATCAGGTTTATTAACATGGTATCTGAACCCAGATCAGGTTTATTAACATGGTATCTGAACCCAGATCAGGTTTATTAACATGGTATCTGAACCCAGATCAGGTTTATTAACATGGTATCTGAACTCAGATCAGGTTTATTAACATGGTATCTGAACCCAGATCAGGTTTATTAACATGGTATCTGAACCCAGATCAGGTTTATTAACATGGTATCTGAACCCAGATCAGGTTTATTAACATGGTATCTGAACCCAGATCAGGTTTATTAACATGGTATCTGAACTCAGATCAGGTTTATTAACATGGTATCTGAACCCAGATCAGGTTTATTAACATGGTATCTGAACTCAGATCAGGTTTATTAACATGGTATCTGAACCCAGATCAGGTTTATTAAAAGTATCTGAACCCAGATCAGGTTTATTAAAAGTATCTGAACCCAGATCAGGTTTATTAACATGATATCTGAACCCAGATCAGGTTTATTAACATGGTATCTGAACCCAGATCAGGTTTATTAACATGGTATCTGAACTCAGATCAGGTTTATTAACATGGTATCTGAACCCAGATCAGGTTTATTAACATGGTATCTGAACCCAGATCAGGTTTATTAACATGGTATCTGAACCCAGATCAGGTTTATTAACATGGTATCTGAACTCAGATCAGGTTTATTAACATGGTATCTGAACCCAGATCAGGTTTATTAACATGGTATCTGAACTCAGATCAGGTTTATTAACATGGTATCTGAACCCAGATCAGGTTTATTAACATGGTATCTGAACCCAGATCAGGTTTATTAACATGGTATCTGAACTCAGATCAGGTTTATTAACATGGTATCTGAACCCAGATCAGGTTTATTAACATGGTATCTGAACTCAGATCAGGTTTATTAACATGGTATCTGAACCCAGATCAGGTTTATTAACATGGTATCTGAACCCAGATCAGGTTTATTAACATGGTATCTGAACCCAGATCAGGTTTATTAACATGGTATCTGAACTCAGATCAGGTTTATTAACATGGTATCTGAACTCAGATCAGGTTTATTAACATGGTATCTGAACTCAGATCAGGTTTATTAACATGGTATCTGAACCCAGATCAGGTTTATTAACATGGTATCTGAACCAGATCAGGTTTATTAACATGGTATCTGAACCCAGATCAGGTTTATTAACATGGTATCTGAACCCAGATCAGGTTTATTAACATGGTATCTGAACCCAGATCAGGTTTATTAACATGGTATCTGAACCCAGATCAGGTTTATTAACATGGTATCTGAACCCAGATCAGGTTTATTAACATGGTATCTGAACCCAGATCAGGTTTATTAACATGGTATCTGAACTCTGATCAGGTTTATTAACATGGTATCTGAACTCAGATCAGGTTTATTAACATGGTATCTGAACCCAGATCAGGTTTATTAACATGGTATCTGAACCCAGATCAGGTTTATTAACATGGTATCTGAACTCAGATCAGGTTTATTAACATGGTATTTGAACTCAGATCAGGTTTATTAACATGGTATCTGAACCCAGATCAGGTTTATTAACATGGTATCTGAACTCAGATCAGGACTTTTTCATAGATTTCAAATTAAATATCTTCTAATTTATGGATTCAGATGATAAATAATCATATTCAGTGGACGGATCTTTCCAATAACTGATATTTGTAAGTTAGAGCAGATCCACATGTGGTTTCAATGGAGACACTTTGATGCATCGTGTAAACAGTTTTCACCTCAAAAAAAAAATCTCAAAACCTAATTGTGGTTTGTGTGAAACTATAGATTTGTCTTGTTATAAAGAAAGTGTGTTATAGAGAATAATACAGTACGTACAGTTTGTATATACGATGTATGGAACTGGAATAGCTCAATGGTTTCTCCACATCAGAGTAAGATGGACGATCTCTGACTACAACTGCAGCTCCACCCATTCACCCATTAGCCAATAAGAGTCTTCAGACGTATTCCTCCTTTATGTCGCCGATATGAAAACGTACTTTACACAATAAACAATAAGCATCTTATCTGAAAGGGTTTTTCTTAATTCAAGTTCTATATATTTGGTTGTATATGTGTTTTCTTTTTATTTAGTTATTTAAAGTTAATTGTTAAACTGTAAAAAATAAATAATCAAACCTCAGTTTTTTTTACTCCCTAATATCGGCATCAGCCCCAAACATCGTGTGATCAGGGCTGTATAGAATAAATACAGTTCATAGTAATTGTAGCTTTGGCTGCTCTTTGCTTCCATACTTCAGACCTGGCTTCTGAAAAAACATTCATCAAAATCAAACCTTTGACAATGTGTCAGATAAGAGACGCCACTCAAGGCTCAATATAACTGAAGTTTCCTTTCGAGTGAAATGAGCTGAAGTGTATTTACCTCCTTTGTTGGAGAAGCTGTCAGACGTTGCTGTTGAGTTCTCTTCAGACGGACGAGTCAGTGAACGATGTCAGAAGGAGAGAAGATTGTTAGACCTCGACCAGGAGTCGCCCTCAGATCGGTGCTGTGACCTTATTTGAACATATTCCTCACAAATACGGAAGAAGATCACAAACATTTAGCAGTTTGAAATCAGGAACTTCAGATACTATGGGAGGTCTTTTCTTGTCTTTCACACGTCTCTTGTTTTGTGTTGTCACTTCATGAAGCTGTGAACGATTTCAGATACAAAGGTATTTACAAGATGAGCGAGAGAAGGAAGGAGAGCAGCTGAGCACTGAGGGGCCTCGTCCCATTACTGAATCAATTAGAAGAATTAACCCTGGAGCTGAAATGAACAGTTCATTAATGACAGAAGAACTGAGAAAACCAAATGTTCTTTTATAGTCAAATCGGTTTCAGGTCAATCAAATTGAAACAAATCGACTTTGCTGAAGTGATGAGAACATGAGAAGGAAAAGAAAAACAAGTCTGTTGAAACCAGTTTTGGACCAAGTTCAAATCTGAATGCTGAGAATTATGTTTCTGTGGTAAACAGATCGATCAAAGCTTCCCCTTTCTTCTGTCTCCATCGAGGATCTGCACGTCAGAGTGAGACGACGGTTTCAACACGATGAACGCTCTGATGTGCAGATTGAAGATGGAGATAAAGAAAAGGAGAAGGAACCTCGACACTTCTGCTGTGAGAACCAGAGCAGAGACGTGTTCACAGCACAAACATTCACTTTGACGTTTTCTGGTTAAAACATGAGCCGTGGAAGAAAGAAGTTAGTTTAGAAAATAAAGAGTCAGAAAGTGATGCTTAGATTCCAGCTTTGAGTCGAGCTGCAGGTTTATACTTTCGTCAAGTCAACGTCGGAGTTGGTTGCTCCTTCCTGGTTGGTTCTCCCACGCCTCAACGCTGTGAACTCTGGGTAATTCCCTTTTGCAAAGTCTTACGGAAACTGTGCATCAAGTCCACGATGTCCCAGCAGGACAAACCTGAGGCCTCACTGACGGACGAGTTCTTCAGGGCGGACGTTGGAACTGAGAACATCCAGGATACAGGCGCAGGAGTCAGTGTCAGCTGTCAATCATCACGTCTCAGCCCGTTCTTATATCATCAAATAACTGATGAAAACCAAACTGATCAGAAACACTTGAACAAACATCAGTGAGATAAGAACGACCTGAAATGACAGAAACATCTTCACAAACATTTATTAAACAGCTACTTTGATTTCTTTTTAGTTCCATGTCCCATCTGCTAACATGGAGGAGGGTTTGACCTACACTGCAGCTGGCCACCAGGGGGCGATCAGCTGTCATGTCCATCTTTACACATTTATCTATTATCTAAATTCATCTATTTACAATCAATGAACCGTAATAAAATTCTAAATAAGGTAATAGATTGAATTGCTCATTTGTTAGCTACACAGCTAACATGCTAATGGTGAACAGAGTAGACCTCATGTCATTGTCATGTGATGATGTCAGAATGTTCATGTGGTTAAACTCACAGCTTAAACAGACGGAGCCTGTCGGTCAGTAAAGTTCATTTGTTTGCTTCTCAAAACTCTGTTTCCCAACCTGGGCTTCACTATCGGGAGCCGACATCACGTCAAAGTGTCAGAAAACAATTCAAACGTTACTTACACTCTCAGGTCTTACGATCATTTCTCTTCCTGTTCGTCTCCGCTGCAGAAACCAACCTGAAAGAATCCACTTCAACACAGGAAAGAAAAAGCCTCACAGCTCCAGACGAGTTTCAGGTCACAATTCTTCTTATTAAAACCGTTTTATTCATTTATTCTCTATTAAAATAAAATCAGGAGAATCAGAACACAGCAGAAGAAGCCAAAATAAACAATAGATTATGGAATGTACTTCAGTAAAGAAAATAAAAGCTCCAGCTGGTCCAACATGGCGGCTTTATTTCAACCACAGTCAAATAAAGCACTGCTTTTATATACTCATATATATATAAAGATATTTATATATATATATTTATATAGTTTTCATATACACCTTCTGTGATAATCTGTTCTGTCTGTTTTTATTTGTATTCACTTCCTGTTTTATTTTGATGTCCCGGTTCTTGTGTCTAGTTTTACTTCCTGTAGGTTTCCCCACATACCTGTACCTTGTTTGTAATTAAGCTCCCCCCCCCCCCCCCCCCTGTCAGACTGTCAGCGTCTCCTTCCTGTGCCCTCGAGCCTGAAGTTCCGTGTGTTTGCCTGGTTTTGGACTCTGCCTGGATTACAGACTTTGGATTTTGTGCCTTTTCCCTGAATGGACTTGGTTGCTTCTCTGACTGCCTCCCCGTGTATGACCTCTGGATTGTCAAAGTAAAGTTTTATTTTGAACTTTATTTTTTGTCTCCCGTGAGTCCCAGCTTCGTACAGAACCGTCACAGCTTCAGGCAATATAAAGATATTTATATATATATATTTATATAGTTTTCATATACACCTTCAGGCAATGACTAGAGAGGATTCTTTACAGAATCAAGTTTCTTGTGGTTCTCTTAATTTACAGGTAAACTTAATTTCTGGATAATGAAACCACAGAAAAATCAAGGCAACGTTTTCTTTTGCCTCGTTCATAAAGTACAAAACTGGCACAGAGGACGACCATTTTCATACACAGTAAAAATGCAATAAAATTAAATTACAAACAGAGGAGACAAAAGTCCTGTTTCTGTGGTAAACAGATCGATCAAAGCTTCCCCTTTCTTCTGTCTCCATCGAGGATCTGCACGTCAGAGTGAGACGACGGTTTCAACACGATGAACGCTCTGATGTGCAGATTGAAGATGGAGATAAAGAAAAGGAGAAGGAACCTCGACACTTCTGCTGTGAGAACCAGAGCAGAGACGTGTTCACAGCACAAACATTCACTTTGACGTTTTCTGGTTAAAACATGAGCCGTGGAAGAAAGAAGTTAGTTTAGAAAATAAAGAGTCAGAAAGTGATGCTTAGATTCCAGCTTTGAGTCGAGCTGCAGGTTTATACTTTCGTCAAGTCAACGTCGGAGTTGGTTGCTCCTTCCAGGTTGGTTCTCCCACGCCTCAACGCTGTGAACTCTGGGTAATTCCCTTTTGAAAAGTCTTACGGAAACTGTGCATCAAGTCCACGATGTCCCAGCAGGACAAACCTGAGGCCTCACTGACGGACGAGTTCTTCAGGGCGGACGTTGGAACTGAGAACATCCAGGATACAGGCGCAGGAGTCAGTGTCAGCTGTCAATCATCACGTCTCAGCCCGTTCTTATATCATCAAATAACTGATGAAAACCAAACTGATCAGAAACAGAGGAGACAAAAGTCCTGTAAACCTTTCCCGTTACAGCAAACCTCAAATAAAATCACTTTTCAAAACAAATTCAAATCAGTATAAAACACACACGCACACGCAGACACACACACACGCACAGACACACACACACACACACACACGCACAGACACACACACACACACGCACACACACACACACACACAGACGCCTTGTGCCCAGAAAAAAGGCAAGCATTTTTAAATGTGAGCCTAAGCCGAAACACCGTTGCTGACCGTGTGCGTCACCTTGCTGCCAATCTCCAACAACAGCTTGTGGGAAAGGGAAAAGATTTCATCGCATACTCCCTTGCTGCGGATGAGAGCACCGACACTTCTGATACTGCCCAGCTGTCAATTTTCATCCGTGGAGTGGACTCAAGCCTGTGCGTAACAGAAGAGTTTTTGGGATTACACCCAATGCATGGCAGAACTACGGGGAAGGATCTCTTTGAAGAGGTGTCCAGATGTGTAGATAAAATGGGGCTGCCGTGGAACTTGTGGGACTGACAACAGATGGAGCGCCTGCGATGTGCGGTCAAAAGAGTGGATTGGTGGGGAGGATCCGAGAAAAGATGAAGGAGGAAAACGTCACAAGTGAGTTGACAGCTTATCACTGCATCATACACCAGGAGTCGTTGTGTGGCAAAGCCTTGAAAATGGAACATGTGATGAGCATCATAACATTAGCGGTTAACTTTATCAGAGCCAAAGGTTTAAATCACCGCCAGTTCAAGTCTTTTCTGGAGGAGTTAAGTACAGAATATGGTGACTTGCCCTATCACACAGAGGTGCGATGGCTAAGCCAGGGAAAGGTGCTGGAAAGATGTTTCCAGTTGCGTGAGGAGATCTGTGAGTTCATGGAAAGCAAAGGGAAAGGCACAACAGAGCTCCGAAATAAAACGTTTCTGTGTGAAGTGGCGTTTCTGTGTGACATCACGAGCCACCTGAATGCGCGCAACCTGCAGCTTCAGGGGCGGGGCCGTGTCATCACTGACATGTACGCTACAGTGAGGGCTTTTAAAACCAAGCTGCGCCTGTGGGAGACGCAGATGCTGCAGGAAAACTTGAGCCATTTTCCGCACTGCCAAACAATGAAAGAGCAGGTCGCTGCCTTCCCAACTACACAGTTTGCTGAAAAACCCGGCATACTTGGTGCTGACTTCACACGGCGATTTGCCGATTTTGAAGCCCAAAAAAGCAGGTTTGAACTGCTCAGTAATCCATTTGCAGCTGACGTGGAAAACGCACCATCAAACCTCCAAATGGAGCTGATTGAGCTCCAATGTAGTGACACACTGAAGGCAAAATGTGAGTCTGTGGGCGCTGCAGAGTTTCCACGTTTCATCCCCGACACGATGCCCCAGCTGCGCTCCCAGGCTGCTCAAACACTCTCTATGTTTGTTCTCTTTGATGAAGATAAACAAAACTTCACACAGGACTCGTCTTACTGATGAGCACCTTCACTCAATCCTGAGGATTTCCTCAGCTCAGAGCCTGACCCCAGACATTGATGAACTTGTATCCAAGATGATTTTTGGCTGTTGTTTGCCTGTAGAAAATGTTTTCACTTGAAATTACTCTGGAAAAACTGCAGATAGAGCCATAAGCAATTAATGAAACTGATTTTATTACTTTTATTTTAATTTATTTATGTATTATTTATTATTTTTATTTCATTTATTTCATAATTAATGTTGTTTTATAGGCAATACTCTATAGGCCTTGTTAGTTCCAGGTTCAATATGTGCACTAAGGTTCTTTCAATAAGTTTTCAATAAACGTTGAACCCGTCTGGCCCTTGACTTGTAGCAAGTTTTTAATTTCGGCCCACTGTGTATTTGAGTTTGACACCCCTGCTGTACAGCATGTCCAGCAGGTCAGGTGGGGGGCCGGCGCTTGGAAACACCTGGGGGGTGTGGCCTCCGTGTCCGAGGTGCTGGTTTATAGAGACTAGTCTAATCTCACCACCTGATATTTAGAGTTTTTATTATATTTCAATATATTTGTTTGACAGGGAAGCTGTGCTCAAACAGGAATATAATATTCGTGTATTTAAAAGAGGGCACTTTCTCTGGAGGAAGGAAAAGGGCAGTGGCTCAAGCCCCCTTTGATGTCTATGTGTGCACATGCCAGCCTCCATCAATTCAATCGAGCTGCACCAGAGTTCAATCACTCACAGAAACCAGTCCTCTAAATAATCCTGACTGTTTTCATCAGTCTCACAATTATAAAGAAAGTGACACAAACAGGCTCCTGGCTCCGCCCCTTTATGAGGATTCATGCCCAAATTCAATGAGTTTGAGGAAAAATCAGTTTTTAGTTTTCTGGTGTAATTCTGATGAAAAACAAACAAACAAATAGATAAGGAGTGAAAACAAAAGACCAAAAACATTTTATTTAAGAAAGAATCATAACATCACGATACATAATAATTCATTATCCATGTAATAACCACATTAATATCATGTATAAGACACGAGATGAGTCACGTGGTGTTACCACAGCCTCAAAGGCTCATCACCAAGACGTCCAACATAGTTCAGAGGGTAACAGCAAAAAGAAAATCTATTTATTGCAGAAAAGACAACAACTTCAACAACAGGCCGGCAAAATGGACAAAAGAAGGAAACCCCAACACACCAACCCACAAAGGGTCGTAGGACCTGAGAATCTTCCTTCAACCTAAACCAACATCAGAACTAAAGCTCACAGAAATAAAGCTGCGGAAACTGGACGACTGGACCCATCAGAAAAGAAAAAGAAAAGACACAACACAACAATACTCTTGCTCTAAAGGTCATGCTGCACAAACTGCTGCTGCTGCAACCGGGGATGGAAAGAGAGATACTTCCTGTTTCCTCTCACATACTTTCATCAACCAATCACAGTGCACCTGAGGAGAAAAGAAAACAGGAAACCATGAGTAGAAAGGAAATGTGTGGGTGTTTTCCTCTTTATTCAAAAGCATGGTCTTTTAGTTTGAGAGCTGGACTTGCACGTTCAGATTTCGTGGTGTTTTTACTCAAAACCCTGCGCTTGCACTCACACAGCTCCTGCTGGTGCTTAGATTTGCTCTGCTTGTGCTCAAACTCTGCGCTTGCACTCAGATATTTTGTTGCTTGGACAGATTTCCTGTATTTAATAACTACACACTATGGTTTCTGTAAAACTCTCTTGTACGGATGTACTCTGAAGTCGTCCATCTTGGTTGTGTTTGTCACAGTGGCTCTGACCTGAGGCTTCACACCAGGTCTTCCTGCTCCTCTGTGTCTTCTGTCTGTGCTGCAGCAGCGACGTCGTCATACTCAGGACAGTTGTGTGACTGATGGGGGAGAGATGAGAAAATATTAAGCCTCACTGGACTTTATTCATGAAACCTGCATATAATCACAGTTCATTCAAAATAGTTTGAACGTAGTTGCGCCCCCTGTCCATTCGTTTGTTTGTTCATCAGCAGGATTACACAAAAACTGATAAACTGATTTCCACAAAACTTGGTGGAAGGATGGGACATGGGCCAAGAAAGAAGTGTCAATGTGACGTCACCCATTGGTTTGTGAGCTGCCATTTTGAATCCTCCATTTTTTACATGTTGTCCAGCGCCATCTTGGTTTTTTGAAACCAGAAGTAACCATATTTGGAGGAGAGGGGGTGGAGCCTGACTCAGGGCCCAAGGACACTGCCCGCCCACCTAAACCTGTGACCTGCACCCAGTACTAGCTGTCAATCACACGGTATCCATGCCCCAATGCCTGCGGTGCTTTATGGTCTGTTTGACTCTAAGTGGATCATTCACTTCACTTTCTAGACCCAGAGTCTACGTCCATTTTAATATACGGTCAATGGAAAGAACCTTTTACATTTTGGGGCAGATTCAGACAAAGTAGCTGATCCAAGAAATGTTTTATCTCTTTCTCTCACATTGTGAGATGAAAACAGTGATATGGAGTCATTCTTTTGGCCTCACTGTCTCTCACCTCTATCATCTCCACAGCTTCATTCGCTTCTGATTTCAAGCTCAGAGTTTTCTTCATCCTGGATCGAAAACCACAACAAACACAACATTTGACAAAATGAACTTCATAACACTGAAACTAGTGTTTGAAGACATTTGAAGAAGACAGTAAAAGAGCAGAGGGTGAACTGATGGATTTGTATTGTTTTACCTCGTCCACAGAGTCCAGACCAGCACTGGAACCAGCACGACCACCAGAGTCAGCCTGAGGATATTCATGATTATCACTGACTTCCCTGGACAACAGACAGGAGACATTAGCAGTGTGGTTAGACTGATGACTCAGTTTGCCAGGTGATGCTGTTGGTCAGTCAGTATTGTTCATGTGCAATATGATGGGCTTGATATACAGCTGTGACACATCTGGAAATCCTGAGTATTGATGGTTTAAGGTTCTGGTGCAATGAAAAGGGGGGGGGGGGTGTAGGCTGTAAAAGTCAGAGAGCTAAAATCACCTGCTCCAACAGTCAGATGTAAGGTGGCCTTACTACGTCCTCGTGTGTTCTGGACCTCACACTGATAATTTCCAGCATGTTCAGCTGTGATATTAGTGATGGTGAAGATTTGTCCTGATGCTTTTGGTGAGTCCTCGTCCTCCTTGTACCAGGTGTAGATAGCTGCTGGGTTAGCATCACTGCTGCAGGTCAGAGTCACTGAGCTGCCCTCCATGATCTCACCAGAGGGACTCACTGACACAGAGGGAGGCTTTGGAGCATCTGAAGGATAGTCTATATTAACACACAGGATGAGAATACAATCAAAACACTGTCTGTATTATTTGTTAAAGTTTAAATTGAAATAATTTCCACATTATTGTAGCTTCATGAGGAGGAGTAAACTCACCCAATGTAGGAGAAGAGAAACGCTCATGTCCTTCTATAGCACAGTGATAGCTGTCTTCAGCATTAACGTGTTGGAGGTGAAAGTATTTTTTTGTCCAACAAGTTCATTGTTATTGTACCAAACGTAGGAAAGATGATCAGGGAGCTGACACCTGCTGTGACAGGTCAGCTCTGTCCAGGTAGAATATGGATTGGCTGTTGATCTCCTCACATGTACCTGGAGCTGAGGGTCTGTGAACAAACATGTGATTTTATTTCAACATAAACACTAACATTTCAAACTGACTCTAATGTAAATGTTACCTGTGACAGACAGAGTGATTCCAGCTGAACCAGTTAAACTCCCAGTAGGTTGGTTTGTTGTGAACCTGAACTTGTACACAGCTGAGTCGCTCTCTCTCAGGTTAGAGATTCTCAGAGTGCACTTGTTGTTTCCACAGAGATACTCCACACGACCTGAATACTCCGGATCAGTCCTTAGATCAATGTGAATCCCATTACTCACTTGAATGAACCAGAAAGTTTCCTGAACTGTAGTATCATAGTAATTCAACCTGGATTGTTGTGTGTAGGTACAGTTAATGTCCACTGTTGATCCTCTGAAGGCACAGATCTCAGTAGAAGTG
>NC_047151.1:30484857-30497357 GCF_009819705.1 Hippoglossus hippoglossus | reverse complement strand
GGTGGCCCAGTTTGATGATGCCAGCCTCAACAAACTTACTTCTCAGTGTTGCAGAGGAAAATGTGGTTATTCTTAGGAAGTCATTGTGGAAGAGCGGCTCCTCAAACAGCCATATCCCCGGTCTGGGGTCAGGAGTCCGCTTGACCTCCAGCGTCTGCCAGGCGTTCACCACCGAGCTGTAGAACGGTGTCAGTCCAGTCAGGTCAGCTTCAGTTGATGAGATTAGAAATAACTGTTTGTCCAGCCCCAGCCGGCCAGCTTGTCTGAGCAGCAGACGAGCAGGAGCCAACCAGCAGAGACCACAGCCGTACAGCAACTTCTGGACACAATGTCAATGAGACCCTGACCTCCCTCTGCCACAGGGAGATACAGGGCCGCTGCCCTCAGCCAGTGCTGACCAGACCAGAAGAACTTCACCAGGCGACGCTGCACATCTTCAACCAGACCTGGAGGTGGCACCAACACAATAAGTCTGTGCCAAAGAGACGAGGCGACCAAGTTATTCACTATCAGAACTCTTCCCCTGTAGGACAGATAAGGTAGCAACCATTTCCATTTAGACAACTTCGCTTCCACCTTTTCCAGCACCCCCTCCCAGTTCTGCCTCTGAAAGCCCTCACTTCCTAGATGGACTCCCAGAACTTTTAATCCATCCCTTCCCCACCGGAGACTTCCAGGAAGACCAGGCTCAGTCCCCGGGCTCCACTGACCCATTAAAAACCCCTCACTCTTCTCCCAGTTGACTCTGGCTGAAGAGGCTCTCCCATAAAAGACTGGACTTTCCTGAAGTTGCTGGACATCATGCTGGTCATGGATAAAAACATTAACATCATCAGCATAAGCTGAGACGCCCACAGGAGGGTTGTGAGCCAGCCCCGGCAGAGAGAGACCCCTCAGCCTGCTCCTCAACCTGCACAGAAGAGGCTCGATGGCGATGCTGTACAGTTGTCCTGAGACGGGGCAGCCCTGCCTGATGCCTCTCGTGACGGGCACAGGACAGCTCAGCCCTCCCCCCACCTTCACCACACAGCTAGCCCCACTATACAGCAGCTTGACCCAGGACAGGAACCCCCCCCCCGAACACCAAAAGCCTGCAAGGTTGAAAATAAAAAATCGTGATCCACACGGTCAAAGGCTTTTTCTTGATCAATTGAAATAATACCCACATTTACATTATATAATTTAGGGTTAGGGGGCCCCGCTGCGTGCTGTCTGCGGGGACAGGAGATCCGCTTGTGACCCACATCCCCACACTCAAAACACTTGATGTTCCCCGAGCTCGCATAGACCATGTAGAACCCGTCCTCATGTTTGACCCGGAATGAGACATCCAGAGTCTGGGTGGTAGAGCTCAGGAACATGAACACCTGTCTCCGCAGAGATTGAACATGCCTCAGTTTGTGATCTTTACATCCCAGAGTCACTGGCCTGAACCCACTCGCCATCTTCCCGAAGCGCTTCAGCTCTTGCTCCAGCGCCTGGTTGGAGATAAACGGGGGGACCCCGGACACAGTGACCCGGGTGGAAGGCACCGCCAGCGGGGACACCTGGACGAGCTGGTCCTGGATCACCAGGCCGCTCTCTACGAGCTGCGCCACAAACTTCTGCTCCTTCAGAAACACGACCACCGCCTTGTTCATGCGAGAGGCGTAGGAGATGTTCCCGTGTCCCACCTGCTCTCCTACCGCCAACAACACCTGCTCCACCGGGCTGTCCTGCTGCGGCACCAGCCTCACTCCGTGTCTCAGAGACAGGGACAGCGGCCCAGAGGACGCCATCCCGCCGAGGAAACACGGCTCACTCACCGCCAAACAACCACAGACACACTAACAATACAACAATTAACAACTACACAATCATACAAAAACACAGTTTAGAATATCACTATAGCAATTTGCGAAAATACCACAAACTCTCACACGCTAAAATAAATGTATTGATCTGCTGTCAGGCTGTTTATATTGAGACATATTGATCAGATGTAGAATTTCATAACGAGCACAAGCTTTTCCTTATAAGTATAAAGTATATCCCATAAATGTGTTTGATGGAATTCTAACGGATCCTTTGGACGACGTGTTGTTCACACTTTGTGTTTGGTCACCGTGACAACAGCCTCGTGCACAGCTCCATGAAGAGATGATGGTCTCACTCTGGTGCAGAGGAAGTGGACCTCAGAGCTTCAACATCTGCTGGACAGATGTTAGAGCAGCGTGTTCATGAACATGGCGTCACAGTCACATGTTACACTGACACACGTGTGTTGAGGATCATAACAAAGTCACATGATGACCTCTCCATACAGTGAGAACTTGAGCCTGTCAGGAACTGACTCTGTCAAACATTTCTTATCCTGAAGTCACAAAGAACTGAGACGGGCTTGAAGAGGAAGTGAAATCATCATGTTGAGACAAGTGTCTCCACAGAATAACACAAACTGTTCAACACAACAGGCCCAAAATGTCCACTGTCTTCAGGACATCATCTCTCAGACACTTTCTGTCCCTTGTCTCTGCTGTGAACCTCCCATCAGCAATTATTTCCCAGCATGCTGCTGTTCCCAGAGGCCTGCTACAGTCTCCCCCTTGTGGTTGTTCTGAGGTGGTGTCGAGAACGTACAACAAGAATCTTCATCTACGTTTGTATAAAACGTCCTCGGGTCAGTTTTCTATTAAATATGGTAAAATGTTTATGAAACAGTTTCCTCAGAGACTTAAAGATGCTCTGCTCTTCATCGACTCTTCTTCATACTGTAAATGTCTCATTCACTTTTCTTCTGGTTGTTTCCATGATGTCAAACTGGTGATTTTGTTCTTCTACCTGCACCAAGGACGAGATGTTTCCACCTGTTTGTTTGCAAGAGGAAAGAAAAGCAGAGTCATGATTCCAGTGAAGTCGGTGGAAGGATGTTTATTGAGCATTAAAGCAGAGACAAGTAGAAACAGGACTTTTCTCTCTGAGATGTTTTTCTTCTCGTTACATCTGGTTTGTCACAGAGGAAATGATCCATGTGTTTGACTCATAGACTGAATATAAAGGCTTTGACTGGGATGTGCTGCTGTTATACTACAGCGCCACCTGTGGGTCAAAAGTAGAAAAGCCACCACCGCTCTGCACCTGATGCAGAAATGAAAACGTCCCATTTTTAAGTCCAGAGTTTTGATCTTTTGTGTCAAAGACAAAACTCTGATTTTAAACTCAAAGTGATTTGATTGTGTTTAACTTTGTGTGGAACTAAATCAATTTGTGACGTGAATCCAGGAACTTTAAGATCATAAACAAACATATACACAGAATGTGGTTCTACACACATGGAGACATACTGAGGGACAAAGGTGGACAATAATAAAGACAAACTTAAATACACTGTATGTGACTCTTTACAGAGGGTTTATATATTCTGCTTGTGTCATTTCAATAAACACATTCTTCATGTGAATAAACACAATCGGGGCAGGAAGGTTGCTGGTTTGAATCCGGTTCAGATGGGGTCTTCCTGTGTGGAGTCTGCATGTTCTCCCCGTGTTTTCTCCAGGTGCTCCGGCTTCATCTCACAAACACATGCAGATTAGGGGTTGTGTAGATTGGAGACTACACACAAGCTGCTGCTGCTTCAGCCTCTGGATCCTCAGGACACAGCTCAGCCTCCGTCCACACACACTGTCCTCTTCACACTCACCTTCACTCAGACCCCCATCTGTTGAGAGAAGAAGACATCAGTGTTCCAGAGACTCACTTCATCAGCTGTGAGTCAGTGATGCAGCACATCCAGTAGAAAGAGCAGCAGGGACTTCAGTCCTGTTCAGAGGTGGAGCAGCTTCCTCTCTGCTTCATGTTCACGTGTTGGAATGAACACGCTAAGAGCTAAGTGTGTTTCCTCTGCATGTCAAAGTGCAGAGTGGACACCTGAGAGGTGGATTTACTGCTGTTACAGGTGAAGACATGTTTCACTGTGTGTTGATGAACATCTGCTTCTGACAAACTGGGACCAGATGAGACAGATGGACCTCAGCAGAGGTTCTGCTCTGTATAAAGAGCTCCTGGTTACCATGGTGATGAGGAGAGGCTTCAGTCCCACTGATCTCAGAGCTGTGACAAAGATCTGAGGACACACACTGTCTCACTGACTCTGAGGACACACACTGTCTCACTGACTCTGAGGACACACACTGTCTCACTGACTCTGAGGACACACACTGACTCACTGTCTCTGAGGACACACACTGACTCTGAGGACACACATTGTCTCACTGTCTCTGAGGACACACACTGACTCACTGTCTCTGAGGACACACTCTGTCTCTGAGGACACACACTGTCTCACTTTCTCTGAGGACACACACTGACTCACTGTCGCTGAGGACACACACTGACTCACTGTCTCTGAGGACACACACTGTCTCACTGACTCTGAGGACACACACTGTCTCACTGTCTCTGAGGACACACACTGTGGTGGACACCTCTGACATCACTCCTCAATAGAAACACATGGACCTATCTTCAGGAAGCTGACTGAGTGCATCTGGTGTTTTGGTGACAGGATGAGTCTGGAGAGATTGAGATGTTCTGGGTGAGTTAGAGATCAACTGAACCAACCAGACGTTGATTTAAACTTCCCTTATCCGTCCCTTTAAGGAGAGTGTGCACCACACAACAGTGGAGAGTCACTGTGGTCAGTGGGCGGAGCTTCAATACGGGTTGATCTCCAACTTAACCTGGAGCAGGTTAGCCGTTCATCAGAAGTTACCATGGTGATTTACCTCGTTAAGAAGTGGACGAGCTTCGTAGGACTGAAAAAACTAAACCTGAAGTTAACCTGATAACCACAAATCCTGCTTGGTAGCACAGACCCTGGATCTGTGATACTGACTGTGTTTAGTAACATACTGATGAAAGCAGCGTGGACTGACTCCAACCATCTACTGACCTCAGAGTCTCCAGTCGACAGGTTGGACTCTGCTGTAGATCAAGCAGCTCCTTCACTCCTGAGTCCTGCAGGTCGTTGTTACTCAGATCCAGTTCTCTCAGATGAGAGGGGTTTGACCTCAGAGCTGAAGCCAGAGAAGAACAGCTGATCTCTGACAGACTGCAGCTCTCCAACCTGGATAAAGAAATATGAATATTAGAATGTGTCCTCCTGTTGTTGTGGATCGTCTTCATGTCAACACAGACTCTCAACATGCTGCTGACCTCACTCCAGTCTGTGACCTGAAGATAAATATCAGATCAGACATGTTGGACCATTGTTTCATTCATCAGCTTCTTCTCTGTGTTGGTCACTGAGCAGGTTTGTGTAATTAAACACTGTTTAAAGTAGGGATGGCTCCTGACAGTCACTTCCTGTTTGTTTCTATACTTATCAACTGTCCAACATGTTTCAATAAGAACGTGTCTTATTTTGAAAACCTGAGGAGGACGAGTGCTCGGTCTCAGTCCACATGTTATTTACTGACACTTTCTTAGTGATCAGGAGCAGGTGAGTGCAGGTGAATGGAGCTGATGAGGTGGACGTGACTGACAGGCTGGGTGAGGGACAGATGACTGAGGGACAGTGAGCAGAGCAGAACTGAGACAATTTAAATAAATAATGACCCAATAAGAAAGAAAGTCTGAAAAGTGAAGAAGGATTTAAGGACCTCAGAGTCTCCAGTCGACAGTTTGGACTCTCCAGTCCAGAACACAGCAGCTTCACTCCTGAATCCTGCAGGTAGTTTCCTCTCAGATCCAGTTCTCTCAGATGTGAGGGGTCTGACTTCAGAGCTGAGACCACGACTTCCCAGTGAGTCTCTGAGAGTCGCCAACAACCACGGAGTCTGTAATTAAAGAAAATATCAAATCTGTGAGAATTAAATCAGAAACACAACATTCATACAAAACGTGATCATGTGACCCTCACCCTGGTAAATCCCCTTTTTGTTAAAAACTCCTCAAGAGAATCCTTTCAGATTTGGTCCAAGCGTTCATTCAGACTAACAGAGGAACTCATTAGATTCAGGGGGTCAAAGGTCAAAGGTCAAGGTCACAGAACATGTTCATGGCCTCTTGAACATGATGTCTCAAGTCTGTCTTTAGGGGATTTCTTCACATTTTGACTCAAAGAGAAACTGATTAGATTTCAGTGGTCAAAGGTCAAAGGTTACAGTGACCTCATGTTATTGTGAAGTCCACATGTCAGGAACCTGGAGGGACGGACACTGCACTGGTTGGTGGTGGCGTACAAACGCAGGGTGGGAATTCAGTTTGACAAGAAAGAAGAAGAAACTATATTTCCTGCTTCTTCAGTTTCAAGGAACCGTCAGTGATTCTCATCCAAAACACTGATTCAGTGATCGTCTGCTCACACTGTGCTAGCTGTTTGCTCATATATATATATATATATATATATATATATACACAGTATATACAATAATCTCCCTTGCACCCACATGGTCGTATGTCTGAACCCTCAAACTCCAGCACAGTGATCAGTGATCAGTGATTCACTCTCCACATCTGATCTAGTTGTTCTCATCTGTACATGAGAACAATGAGAATGTATATGTACATAATAATAATAACTTTATTACACACACACACACACACACACACACACACACACACACACACACACACACACACACACACACACACACACAGAAAGGCTGCACTAACAGTGTTGACCACTGCAACACCATGCTGCCCCAAACAATGAGAACCATTTAACACTGAGTGGATTTGAAGAACGACTCATCTCCACTGATTGAACATGTTATTGATCATGTCTGGACTCACCGAGCCTTCCTGCAGTTCCTCACAGCTGGGATCAGTCTCTGTTGACCCTGGTATGATGTGTTGAACTTCTTCAGGTCCAACTCATCCAGAACCTCCTCTGACATCTGCAGCATGTAGGCCAGAGCTGAGCAGTGGATCTCAGAGAGTTTCTCCTTTGATTTGTTCCCTGACGTCAGGAACTGTTTCATCTGCTGATGAACTGAGTGGTCGTTCATCTCAGTCAGACAGTGGAAGATGTTGATGCTTCTGTCAGGAGAAATGTCATCACTCTGCATCTCCTTCAGGTTGTTGATGACTCTCTGGATGATATTTGGATTGTTCCCTGTCCGATCCAGCAGGCCTCCTAAGACTCTCTGGTTGGACTCCAGACTGAGGCCGTGAAGGAAGCGAACAAACAGGTCCAGATGACCATTTGTACTGGTGAGGGATTTCTCCATGGTTCTCTTCAGGAGGTCATCCAGGGGGAGGGTACTGTCTGTGTTCCCATATGTTCCCAAGAAGTTGTTGAGTTCTTCTGTGTTCCTCTTGGTGTAACAGTGGAACATGTAGACTGCAGCCAGAAACTCCTGAACGCTCAGATGAACAAAGCAGTAGACTGATTTCTGGAAGATCACACACTCTTTTCTGAAGATCTCAGTACAAACTCCTGAGTACACCGAGGCCTCTGTGACACTAAGACCACACTGCTCCAGGTCTTCTTGGTAGAACATGATGTTTCCTTCCTCCAGATGTTTAAGAGCCAGCCTCCCCAGCTTCAGAAGAACGTCCCTGTCAGCCTCCGTCAGCTGCTGTGGAGTCGTCTCATGTCCCTCAGCGTACTTGTTGTTCTTCCTCTTTGTCTGAACCAGCAGGAAGTGTGAGTACAGGTCAGTCAGGGTCTTGGGCAGCTCTCCTCTCTGGTCTGTGGTCAACATGTGCTCCAGAACTGTAGCACTGATCCAGCAGAAGACTGGGATTTGACACATGATGTGGAGGCTCCTGGACGTCTTGATGTGTGAGATGATTCTGCTGCACAGCTCTTCATCACTGAATCTCCTCCTGAAGTACTCCTCCTTCTGGGCGTCAGTGAAGCCTCGTACTTCTGTGACCCTGTCAACACATGCAGGAGGGATCTGATTGGCCGCCGCAGGTCTGGAGGTTATCCAGACGAGAGCCGAGGGAAGCAGATTCCCCCGGATGAGGTTTGTCAGCAGCACGTTGACTGATGACCTCTGTGTGACATCAGACACAAGCTCCCTGTGGTTGAAGTCCAGAGGAAGTCTGCTTTCATCCAGGCCGTCAAAGATGAACAAAGGTTTACAGACAGCGAGCGTCTCTGCCGTGAGCTTCTGTAACGCTGGATGGAAAACACGGAGCAGCGTGAGAAGACTGTGCTGCTGGTCCTTCACCAGGTTCAGCTCCCTGAACGAAAGCACAGTCAGCAGATCCACATCTTGGTTTTCTAAACCCTCTGCCCAGTCCAGAGTGAACTTCTGCACAGAGAAGGTTTTTCCAACGCCAGCGACGCCGTTGGTCAGGACGACTCTGATGCTGCTCTGCTGGTCAGTTGAGGCTTTAAAGATGTCGTGGCACTTGATGGGAGTGTCGTGGAGGCTCTTCATCTTGGAAGCCGTCTCAAGCTGCCACACCTCATGTTGAGTATTAACCTCTTCACTCTGTCCCTCTGTGATGTAGAGCTCAGTGTAGATCCTGTTGAGGAGGGTTCTACTTTCTGTTTCATCAGTTCCTTCAGTCACATGTTCACATCTCGTCCTCACACTGAGCTTATGTTCATCTGAAACCTCCTGCAGACCACGATCTGCTGAAAGACAAGAAACAATGTCAGAGACAGAGAATCTGAGAATCTGCTGATTGTTTTCATCAGATACAGAAAAACTACAGAAAATAAAAGCTTTTTAACTTTGTGCTTTTATAACGATGTTAAATGTTGATGCTGTATGAAGGAACAAAATAAAACCACATGTGCTGATGTCAGAAGTGAAGACATCAGCAGACACATGTACAGTGCTGCTCTGACCGGCTGTCTGAGCTCCAGCTCCTGTTCTGGATCTTTGTCCACACTGGGGACAGGAGGAGTCTCCTGAAGAACCAGACTGGTCCCAGTATGAGGTGATGCACTGTCTGCAGAACCAGTGTCCACAGCTGGTGGAGACTGGATCCTTCAGGACGTCCTGACACGAAGCACAGCAGGACGACTGCTCCTCCTCAGAAACATGACTCCTCTTCTTCTCCCTGTGAAGACATTTCCTGATAACTCACATGTCCCAGTCACAGGTTGTCATTACTTCTGTCAAGGAGGTTTTGTTTTCACCCAGTATGTTTGTGTGTTGGTTGGTTCGTTAGTGGGATTATAAAAAACGACAGATTACCAGTAAACTTGGTGGAAGGTTGTGGTCTGTGAACCAGATCGGGGGGGTGGGGGGGGGGGTTCCTCTTACACAGACATGCTCAGAGGACTGATGTTTACCAGTGTGTGGAATTTGGTGCAGATCCAAATCAAAATGAGTCTCTAGTGAATCTCAAAGTGGTTTCATAAGGAGCGTGTTGGTTCTTGGTGGAGGTCTGAGCTCTTTGAGTGATTCTGAGAGATTAGTCACCAACTTCAATGAAGCTGTGTCCTAATGCAGGGGCCACACTAGAGGAAACTAAATCCTCTTCAGAGCAGGTCACAGTAGAAACAGTCTCTTACTCTGTGTGTGAGGGTCCAGGTTCATTACTGAAGTTTAGAGGAAGTCTCATGGACCAGTCACTCTTCAGAGACACACAGCTGGACCCTGGAGACTCTGCTCTCAGTCTGTGGTCCTGACCTCTGCAAACACAAACATGTTTTTATTCAGAACACATCATTCACTGGTTCATTCTCTGAGGATTCAGTTTGGAGCTTCACATGTTTGGAGCAGGTCTCTTACTTTGTGTGTGAGGGTCCAACTTGCTTTGAATTGTCCGCGTCCATGTTACACCGGGCCGGCTGCGGCTCAGTTGTGGTTCAGGCCACGCTGCTCTTCTAGATGTTCCAGGTCTGGTCTGTTTCCTTCTCGTCCTGCGCTCAGTTTACAGCAGAACACAGTGAAATGATCTTTCTCACCAGTTTCAATGTTTATCTGTTGAAAACGTCACAAACAAAATTATTTGCAACACTTCCTGTAGCCTACCCATTTCAAAATAAAAGCACTCCAGCGTTTCTGTCGACTGAATCAATTCATTCATTTTTTAAATAGGCTCTCTCTCTCTCTCTCTCTCTCTCTCTTTCTCTCTCTCTCTCTCTGTCTCTCTCTCTCTCTCTGTCTCTCTCTCTCTCTGTCTCTCTCTCTCTCTGTCTCTCTCTCTCTCTCTCTCTCTCTCTCTCTCTCTCTCTGTCTCTCTCTCTCTCTGTCTCTCTCTCTCTCTGTCTCTCTCTCTCTCTCTCTCTCTGTCTCTCTCTCTCTCTGTCTCTCTCTTTCTCTCTCTCTCTCTCTGTCTCTCTCTCTCTCTCTGTCTCTCTCTCTCTCTGTCTCTCTCTCTCTCTGTCTCTCTCTCTCTCTCTCTCTCTTCTTTCTCTCTCTCTCTGTCTCTCTCTCTCTTCTCTCTCTCTCTCTCTCTCTCTCTCTCTCTCCTGACAGGTGACCTCAGGAAGCCTCCATTATTTTTGGATACAAATTTCAGTCAATCACTTAATTTATTCAGCCAGTTTCAACCATTTCATTGAGAACATTATTAAATTAATAATACGAATATATCTTTTAGGGTACCAGCCAATAAGGGTATGGAGGTGTACTATTGTACAAGTACAATAATAAAGTTCCTTTCATGTAATATTGGTTTATGTCATTTGTAAATCCACCAATAAACCTGCATAGCCATAAACAAACGTTGAATAAAAATGTATTTTTGCAGCTTGAGCATTTCCTGATCTACACTCAAACCAATCAACTCCATTAAAGTGAATTAATACAAGCTTGTAAAAGTTCCTGTGTCCTTCAACCCCCTGCCACTAAGAGAAGGGAACTCAACATCTCGTATCATGTTCACGTCATAAAGTTCAAATTCAATAAAATGAATTACTGACCTTTATAGTATATATATATATATTTATATATATATTTATATATATATATATATATTTACACTACCGTTCAAAAGTTTGGGGTCACTTAGAAATGTCCTTATTTTTCAAAGAAAAGCACTGTTTTTGTCAATGAAGATAACATTAAATTAATCAGAAATACACTCTACACATTGTTAATGTGGTAAATGACTATTCTAGGTGGAAACGTCTGGTTTTTAATGAAATATCTACATAGGTGTATCGAGGCCCATTTCCAGCAACTATCACTCCAGTGTTCTAATGGTACATTGTGTTTGCTAATCGCCTTAGAAGACTAATGGATGATTAGAAAACCCTTGAAAACCCTTGTGCAATGATGTTAGCACAGCTGAAAACTGTTTTGCTGGTGAGAGAAGCTATAGAACTGGCCTTCCTTTGAGCTAGTTGAGTATCTGGAGCATCACATGTGTGGGTTCTCTCAAAATGGCCAGAAGAAGAGAACTTTCATGTGAAACTCGCCAGTCTGTTCTTGTTCTTAGAAATGAAGGCTATTCCATGCGAGAAATTGCGAAGAAACTGAAAATGTCCTCCAACGGTGTGTACTACTCCCTTCAGAGAACAGCACAAACGGGCTCTAACCAGAGTAGAAAGAGAAGTGGGAGGCCCCGGTGCACAACTCAGCAAGAAGACAAGTATATTAGAGTCTCTAGTTTGAGAAATAGACGCCTCACAGGTCCTCAACTGGCAGCTTCTTTAAATGGTACCCGCAAAACGCCAGTGTCAACGTCTACAGTGAAGAGGCGACTCCGGGATGCTGGCCTTCTAGGCAGAGTGGCAAAGAAAAAGCCATATCTGAGACTGGCCAATAAAAAGAAAAGATTGATATGGGCAAAAGAACACAGACATTGGACAGAGGAAGATTGGAAGTGTTATGGACAGACGAATCAAAGTTTGAGGTGTTTGGATCACACAGAAGAACATTTGTGAGACGCAGAACAGGTGAGAAGATGCTGGAAGAGTGCCTGACGCCATCTGTCAAGCATGGTGGAGGTCATGTGATGGTCTGGGGCTGCTTTGGTGCTGGTGAAGTGGGAGATTTGTACAAGGTAAAAGGGATTTTAAATAAGGAAGGCTATCACTCCATTTTGCAACGCCATGCCATACCCTGTGGACAGCGCTTGATTGGAGCCAGTTTCCTCCTACAACAGGACAATGACCCAAAGCACACCTCCACATTATGCAGAACTATTTAGGGAGGAAGCAGGCAGCTGGTATGCTGTCTGTAATGGAGTGGCCAGCGCAGTCACCAGATCTCAACCCCATTGAGCTGTTGTGGGAGCAGCTTGACCGTCTGGTACCAGGAAGTGCCCATCAAGCCAATCCAACTTGTGGGAGGGGCTTCAGGAAGGGGGGGGGGGGGGGACATTTCTACAGATTACCTCAACACATTAACAGCTAGAATGCCAAAGGTCTGCAATGCTGGAACTGCTGCAAATGGAGCATTCTTTGACGAAAGCAAAGTTTGAAGAACAAAATTAATATTTCAAATAAAAATCATTATTTCTAACCTTGTCAATGTCTTGACTATATTTTCGATTCATTTTGCAACTCATTTGATAAATAAAAGTGTGAGTTTTGATGGAAAACACGAAATTGTCTGGGTGACCCCAAACTTTTGAACGGTAGTGTATATATATGTGTG
>NC_047151.1:30469857-30479857 GCF_009819705.1 Hippoglossus hippoglossus | reverse complement strand
CAGGTTGCTATTAGTGTCCGGCCTCTATACGACATCTTGGGCAACAGCCACTTCCATTTTATCCATCGACCTTTAACCTTCTGAAGGACATTGTCCCAATTTTTACCAATGTGGGTCTCATCTCCCAGGAAGACTCCGAGGTATTTGAGTCCTCCTTTCTTCCACACCAGACCTCCAGGCAGCCTGAGCCGATGCCTTCCCAGCTTCTCCTTCCTCTTCTCCATCCTTATCACATCTAAGATATTAATATCTCATCAATACATGTTACTGACTTCACTTCTTCCCCGGAGTCCCTTTGCCTTATCGTCCACAGATCCACATCGTGGATTATGATGGTGGATCGAGAATCAGAGATCATGATCGTAATGGTGGATCCTGTATCATGGTGGTGGACCACGATCGAGGTGGCAGCTGACCGTGGACTATGATTACAATGAAACATATTGTGAGGGCAAATAAACTTTGATTGATTGATTTGATATTATATTCAAATAAAAATCACATCATTTCACTCTTTGAAACTTACAAAGTATCAGGAACCAGAAATACTGGAGTAAAGTACCTCAGTACTCCATTTACATTAGTTACTTTTCATTACTGGACACATTGATTTGTGTTATAAAGTTATTGATCTCTGATCGTTTCCCATTGATCCTGAATCAGTTATGTTGAACAGCTTCAGTATTTGTCCTGCAGCTCCCTCTACTGTTCACTGCACCACAGCGCTTTAAAATATACTGTAAGTGCTTTTATTGAAATAAAATACAGAAACTAAACTTATCATTCAATTCACTTCTTGTAACAAAAGGACAAAACATCTTTTGTCAAGAACTGAGTTTTTAGATTCAGTCAGACTTTAACCGACAGGATTGGTCCAAGTCATTCTGGTGTTTTTAAGGACTATCTTTTTTTCTTTACAGGATCCATTTCATGTTTTTGCAAAGTTTCATTTTCTGACAGTGAACATGATGAACTTTCTCATAAACGTTGAGATGTTGGAGCATCACTGAACGCACCACAGAGTTTTAAATAGAAGACCATTTAACACTGAGCGTTAAAGTTTATTCTTGATGAGTTTGATAAAAAACAAACAGCAGGACAATGTGTGGAAGCTTCCCAGTGAGCGAGTGGACGTGTTGACGAGGTTTCTAACACGTGACGGACGTGAAACTGGAGGAACACAAATATCTCAGGATGAAGAAGAGGAGCGTACACCGTATATCCGAGCCCGATATTTTCAGGCTTGTGCATGTCCCGAATACATTTTCTAAATCTTTGTCCGAACCCGGCGGGAGTGGAGTTTCCACACTGCTTCTTCTTCATCTGTGAAAAACTCTTCATGTCTGAAAACAGCTGAAATGATTTTGTCAAACTAAAGTTTGTTGACACCACAGTCATTGAAACTACAGGTGCCCCTGCAGGCAGAAATGAGCCATTACAGGCTGCAGCCGACAGACGCTCACAGGTTTTCTCACGAAGTCTTGGCGTTGTGCGGCGGCAGCTTCCTGCGATCTTTCCCAGCGTTCCTCTTCCTCTTCTTACTCAGGAAGTTCTGCAGTTTCCCACTCTTCTTCAGCTCCTGGTATTTCTCCGCCAGCTGCAGCTTCTTCTTCTCCGCTGAGAAAAAAACCCAGAAGAGGTGAGTTTAGTTTGAGAGTAAAAACATCAAGTCTCAAAATGTGACAAGACAAATATTCAAATAAGTGATTTAAAAAAAATTAATTACATTTCTTCAGGAAGAAGGGTTGAGCTCCCTGATTGGCTCGCTCTCTCTGCTGCCTCTTGAACTGCAACTCTCTCTCTCTCTGCTGCTCTCGGCTCTTCCTCGCCCGCTCCTGGTTCTCCTGCGGGTCAAAGGTCACACACACATTTAAACTCTCTCTTCTATTATTCTGATTTGATGGCAGCAGGTGTGAATGGGAGCAGACGGATGCTGTGAGACTCACCATCCTCTTCAGGAGGAACTGAAGTTTCTCCTTCTTCTCATTACTCATCTTCTTCCTCTTCAGCTGCTTCTGGACGACCTGCGGAAAAACACCATGAACACCACATCTTCAGTCCAATGGCGTCAACAACCGTTCGACTCAAATTGAAGAACTTTGTTTGTTCCTCACCTCTTTCTCTCTCTGTTTGATGTTGTCAATGAATTTGTACGTCTTCTCAAAGATCTCCGGCTTGTATTCTCCCGACAAGTCGTCAAATCGAGGATCTCTCAGCGTCTGAAGAGACACAATCGTTTAAACTGAGCTTTTGAAAACACAGACTCAGCTCCACAGACTTCCTCCACTCACCGGTTTCCTGATGGCGACAACCCGACGGAGAAACGGCGCCGGTTTCTTGGCTGAAATCTCCATCGGTCTGAAATCACACACATAAAAACTACATGAACAACTCGTAAAGCGTTGAAGAGCAGAGAGATCTTACAGAGTCTTCAGAGACGGGTCACCTGTTCTTGTTCAGTCGTTTCTTCTTGCCGCTCTTGGGTTTCTTGCTGTTGCCATAAGTGACCTCGTTGTAAACTTTGGTTCCGACTTTGTTCTGCAGCTTCATGACGTCTTCAAACGACATGTTGGACAATTCTGAGGGAAGAGTGTAAAGTTCCATTCAGTCACAAGATGGCAGCAGAATGTATACGTGTCGTCCAAACTTTATATACACTCACTGATCCTCTTTATATACAGTCAGTGATGGTCTTTATATACAGTCACTGACCCTCTTTATATACAGTCACTGATCATCTTTATATACACTCACTGATGCTCTTTATATACAGTCAGTGATGGTCTTTATATACAGTCACTGACCCTCTTTATATACAGTCACTGATCATCTTTATATACAGTCACTGATGGTCTTTATATACAGTCACTGATGGTCTTTATATACAGTCACTGATGGTCTTTATATACAGTCACTGATCATCTTTATATACAGTCACTGATCATCTTTATATACAGTCACTGACCCTCTTTATATACAGTCACTGATGGTCTTTATATACAGTCACTGATCATCTTTATATACAGTCACTGATGGTCTTTATATACAGTCACTGATCATCTTTATATACAGTCACTGATGGTCTTTATATACAGTCACTGATCATCTTTATATACAGTCACTGACCCTCTTTATATACAGTCACTGACCCTCTTTATATACAGTCACTGATGGTCTTTATATACAGTCACTGATCATCTTTATATACAGTCACTGATCATCTTTATATACAGTCACTGATGGTCTGTATATAGTCATTGAAAAACTAACCTTTTTTAATATCCTCTCTTGTCTGGATTTTACTGCCACCAACATCATCTGGTTCTTCTTCATCGTCATCCTCATCTTCTTCACCTCCGTCAGACTCCTCCTCTTCTCCAGACTCTTCTTCCTTCCCCTCATCACTGAATTCCTCCTCGTCCTCTCCTCTGTTGTGTCTCTGTTCTTCCTCAGTCTCTCCTCTTCCTCGTCTCTCAGTGAGCAGAGTGAAGTTCTTCTCCACATCAGAATTATCATCATCAACGCTCTTCATCTTCTTCGTCTGCTTTGAGTCCGCCGGCTCCTCCCACCGCCGCTGCTGCTTCCCGTTCATCTTGTCTTTGTGTCTCAGCTGTGGGAAAAAAAGGGTTAAGTAAAGGTAGACTCCGCCCACGTCGGTGATGACGACAGGACGTACGCATGTCAGACTAAATTCTTTAGTCCCTAAATTACAACGTGAAACCAGAACTAACACCAAACACCTAACCCGTTACAACTTGACTTTCTAGAGAACAGTGCTGGGGATCAGGGGTTTGTCTGATGAACTGTTGCAATAAAGCTTCCCGCCACACGCGGCAGCACTGAGATCAGTAGAGCAGAGAAGGACTGCAGCTCTGTAAGAGAAGAAGATCGCAGCGCCATGTTTGATTGTCTTGATAGAAAGTGTTTGATAAAAGTTCCCCTGCGGTGTGAAACCAGTTCGAGTAAGTTGACTCATGGAAGAGGAGCCGAACTGTTTCTGAAGCTCTGGTCTGACGGGTTCGTGTCTGAGCTTCTGCCCGATGAACAACCAGCAGCTACTTTGAATCCACACGATCACTTTCTGTTGTGGTGTCATGTCTGAAACGAATCCCCATGAGCCTGGTTCTTCATCCACTTCCTCCTCTTCACCGCAGCGGCCGAACATCCACTCGTTCATGTGCTTATCGCTCTTTATACTCGTGGGTTCTCGTGGCTGCAGCTAACAAGCTAACAACATTAGCATCGGCGGAGGCTCGCTGGTGTTTCACCAAAGTTGTTTACTCGAGACAAACTTTCCATCGCGATAACTAAGCAGCCGAATTAAAGTACAGACCTGGATCAAGAGTTTCACTGCTGTATTATTACGTTTCTTCAACAACAATTCTCCGCTGTAAATCAAATAACTTTAAATGGACAGATTTTCTGCTCAGTCTGACGTGACGTCCGCTCAGAGCCAAGGAATCAAACCCCCGGTAACCACGGTAACCAGGTGTGTTGCGTCACAGACCCGGTCATCAACTGTTTATATAAAGTGAGAAACATCTGGATCTACCTGAATTTAAGATGCAGCTGTTAAACGTCCTGTTTGTACGCAGCCATTACACACGTGTCACCGCAGTGACGTCACTCACCACTTCCGGTTTCAAAATAAAAGTGTCAACGGATTTTTCGAGGTTTTGGGTTGAAACCAGGAGATGACGTTAAATTGTGTAAAGACACCGGTTCATTATCTTTCTGTTATATTCCTACATGCGGATACTTTTCTACTCTGTTTTATTTAATAAAAGAATCACTTCCCCTGTGGAGCAGACAGTGCTGCCCCCTGCTGGTCAGACCCAGCCATTACCACAGTAATACAAGTATATGCTTTTATCTCCTCTAGTAAATAAGGGGGTCAGGACGCGTCTGATTGGTCCCACGTTGTTTCTACATAATGAGACGAGTCCAAACACAAGCAGTCTTGAAGAATCATCCTGTTGGAGAAGTGTCCCCTTATAGAGGTGTCCCCTTAAAGAAGCGTCCCCATATAGAAGTGTCCCCTTATAAAAGCATCCTCTTAAAGAAGTGTCCTCTTGAAGAAGCATCCTCTTGAAGAATCGTCCCCTTATAGAAGTGTCCCCTTATAAAAGCATCCTCTTAAAGAAGTGTCCTCTTGAAGAATCGTCCCCTTATAGAAGTGTCCCCTTATAAAAGTGTCCCCTTATAGAGGTGTCCCCTTAAAGAAGCGTCCCCTTATAGAAGTGTCCCCTTATAAAAGAGTCCTCTTAAAGAAGTGTCCTCTTGAAGAATCGTCCCCTTGTAGAAGTGTCCCCTTATAAAAGAGTCCTCTTAAAGAAGTGTCCTCTTGAAGAAGCATCCTCTTGAAGAAGCGTCCCCTTATAGAAGTGTCCCCTTATAAAAGCATCCTCTTAAAGAAGTGTCCTCTTGAAGAATCATCCCCTTATAGAAGTGTCCCCTTATAAAAGCATCCTCTTAAAGAAGTGTCCTCTTGAAGAATCGTCCCCTTGTAGAAGTGTCCCCTTATAAAAGAGTCCTCTTAAAGAAGTGTCCTCTTGAAGAAGTGTCCTCTGGAAGAAGCGTCCCCTTATAGAAGTGTCCCCTTATAGAAGCATCCTCTTAAAGAAGTGTCTTCTCGAAGAAGCGAGACGAGGAGGACGGGGAGTTCTGCAGCAGATTGTGTGGTCCCCACAGATCGAGGAGAACTGGGCAGGGTCAAAGGTCAACGGTGGGGTCGCAGTAAAAATGTAGCTGATTTACTTTTTATGAAATCAACTGATAAATAAAAACTATTTGACGATTAGTGTTTAATGTCTTCACACTTAATTTTTTTATTATATTAAAACGTCTGAACGAAACTGTCCATATGAAATAACTCAATATATTTAGTTGATTTCTTTTAGCTCCTAAGTTTGTTCATCAAATATAATATTCATTCACCCACATGATGAGCTACTCTCTGTTAATATTTGGTACATTTTACATAATTTCTCATGTTTGGGACTAAAATGCACCCGAAGCATCTGTTGGTGGTTAAACCACAAACCACCTGTTTCCTGTTTCTGCTGCAGATCCATAAGCGTCATGATGAATTACAGCCAATGCATTTCATTTGAAAGAAAAGTGTCTGAGTCTGTGTTTTATGGAAATGATCATCATCATTAAGTATTCCATTCATTAAAATAACATTTATTAATAGACTAAGCATCATACTTAATATTTTAATGGTTCATACAGATACATTTTTAAATGATAATAATCGCTCAATAAATTAAATAAGTATACACAACGAGCTTTAACCTGAACATGATTCTATCAGTTTTGGCTTCATTATAATTATTTATTATTATTATTCATTATAAGAGCCATCAAGTCGTCCATCTTTAATTACAGTCTGTGGTCTATAGTGTCCTGTAGAGGCGCCTGCAATACCGCCACCTGATGGACTGGAAAGGAACAGTTGGTCGCAGCCTAATCTGTAGCTGCTGAAACAACCAGGTTAAATCCTCAATGTCCCCTCTCTGTAGGGTTTATAAGACAAATTGGTCCCCACGAAGAGGGAAATACAGGTACACACACTAACGGAGCAGGGGGAGGAGTTTATTCTCGTTGCTAGGAGATCCCGGTGAACAGCTACGTCAAGTCAGCTTTGTTTAAAGGGAAAAAGGTTAAATCCCCCTTTCAGAGTAAAAGCATGTAAAACCTAATCACTGTCAGTTAAAGGACAGAAGAATAGAATTGAAGTTTATGGAAACGTGTTCAGATCTGCATCAAAGTGTAAATATTCTCCAGAGAGTCGCTCAGTTTAAAATGTTCGTTACAGCTTCTTTAAACGCTTCAGTGATAACATCTCAATGTTCTTATTCCGAGGTGATGGCCAGTGGAGGCGTTATGTCTTCAGGTGTCCTTCCCTCCCATTCTCGTCAACGCAATATCTCAACGCCTTGAGAGAATGTCTTCACATTTGGTGCAAATATTGATTTGGACTCATGAAGGCCCTGATTGACCTTTGGTGGCCAAAGGTCACCGTGACCGTGTACAAATAAAAATTGATTGATTTATCCTTGTGAATATGATATCTCTAGAACACCTTCACTGAATCCTTTCATATTTGGTACAAATGTTCACTTGGACTTAAAGATGAACTGATTAGGTTTTGGTGCCTGGAGGTCAAGGTCAAAGTTTCCTCACGTCCGTCTGAATGTGTCTGACTGCGCGTAGAGAATTTCATTACATCCAGTACTGGACTCACTGATTAACAGATTAGATTTCAGTGGTCAAAGGTCACAGTGACCTTATATGAATCTGGGGGGGAAAGGATGTAGAAATATGTATTCTTTATATTATTATTATTACATATACAATATCCATTCATGGGGGTTATACCTAATGTATTGTAGGGGTATTAAGCTGAGGTTACAGCTAGTGGAGAGCTAGCCACTGAATAGGCGGGTAACTGTGATGCCACCTATCTGTCACTCGGAGCAACCACACCCTCAATTTAACATGAATTACATTTTTAGCACATTTTAAACGAGTGAGTTATTTAAAAACTTCCGCCCTCGTACTGTAATTCACGAACTGCGAATTTTTTGTTTTTGCATCAGGATGTAAACATGTAGATTTTTTGCAGACCCCTTGTGGCCATTTGAGGAACCACCATTTTTAGCTTTTCTGTGTTGTCCTTATTTTTGGCCGCAGCTAAACCGTGGACTGTGGCGCCATCTACTGTCTGCTTTTAATAATAATGGACGTGCATTAGTCCAATACATTTTTTTTTTTATAAATGTGATGCAAACATGTATGTTAACATGCATACGTGTATCCTGCAGGGTTGTTGCAACAGGGTGGGAAAGGCCTTGGGCCACAAGCTGAAAGGGGCCCCTATGAAAAGTTGATTACTGAGCCCCACAGTGTTAAGTCAACCATTTATTTTCTGAGTAGAGGTTTTGATTATCAGACATAATGTTTTAGTCAAAATGAACGCGTACATTTTTAACGCATGCGCAGAATGACCCGCTCCATGTACCCGTACCCGCCCCCCCTCACTCACAGTGAGATCAGAGCTCGTTCAGATCAGAGGGTTTAACAATTGTAATCGTTTGACAGCCCTCGTTAAAACATTTTCCAAAGTAGACTCACAATGTGTTATTCTCCTGTAGAAGCCACAAGTCTGTATGAAATCAACTGTGTTTTAAGAAAAACTTGTTTGATTAACAACGGAGAAGTTCCACACTACCCACAATCCTCAGGTGGAGTCGAGACGTCTCTCATCCAGGTTTGTGAACCACGATCTTAAACATCATTTACACGCATAATCACCAGTTCCCATGGAAACAAAAGATGCTTTTATTGTGAAACATCACACCGGAAGTCGCCGGGTGACGTCACTGGGCTGATTTACAGCTCGTGAGGTGAACACGGGTCGTCACACTCATCAGAGCTCCGCCCGCCGCTCCGTGTCTCCGGCTCACACCACAACAACAAACGAACCAACCAACCTTCGTTTTTACTGCTTCTTTCTCCTCAGGAAGATGGAGAGATAGAACAGCAACAGGTCCAGCAGGAGGAGGAGGAGGAGAGGAGGAGAAGAGGAGGAGCAGGTACATCTGAGGAGGAAGAGGAGGAGGAAGGTTGGATGTGACTCAGCTGACAACATGATGCCGGTGAGTGACTGAACTGATCGTGTTGTTCTCATCACACAAAAAACCCTGAAACACATGAAGGTCAAATACAAGTGGATAAAAAACCTTAACCCCTGATTTCATCTCAGGGATTTTACACGATGTTAAATTAAGTGGAGCTGTGATTGTTTTCATATAACCTCAATGATGAGCTGTTCAACTGAGGTCACGTGGTCGGGATGTCAGCCAATGGGAAGAGTTGGTTTCTACAGTGACTGTATATAAAGACCATCAGTGACTGTATATAAAGACCATCAGTGACTGTATATAAAGAGGATCAGTGACTGTATATAAAGATGATCAGTGACTGTATATAAAGATGATCAGTGACTGTATATAAAGATGATCAGTGACTGTATATAAAGATGATCAGTGACTGTATATAAAGATGATCAGTGACTGTATATAAAGATGATCAGTGACTGTATATAAAGATGATCAGTGACTGTATATAAAGATGATCAGTGACTGTATATAAAGATGATCAGTGACTGTATATAAAGATGATCAGTAACTGTATATAAAGACCATCAGTGACTGTATATAAAGATGATCAGTGAGTGTATATAAAGAGGATCAGTGACTGTATATAAAGATGATCAGTGACTGTATATAAAGAGGATCAGTGACTGTATATAAAGAGGATCAGTGACTGTATATAAAGATGATCAGTGACTGTATACAAAGAGGATCAGTGACTGTATATAAAGATGATCAGTAACTGTATATAAAGACCATCAGTGACTGTATATAAAGATGATCAGTGAGTGTATATAAAGATGATCAGTAACTGTATATAAAGACCATCAGTGACTGTATATAAAGATGATCAGTAACTGTATATAAAGACCATCAGTGACTGTATATAAAGACGATCAGTGACTGTATATAAAGACCATCAGTGACTGTATATAAAGATGATCAGTGACTGTATATAAAGAGGATCAGTGACTGTATATAAAGAGGATCAGTGACTGTATATAAAGATGATCAGTGACTGTATACAAAGAGGATCAGTGACTGTATATAAAGATGATCAGTAACTGTATATAAAGATGATCAGTGACTGTATATAAAGATGATCAGTGACTGTATATAAAGACCATCAGTGACTGTATATAAAGAGGATCAGTGACTGTATATAAAGAGGATCAGTGACTGTATATAAAGATGATCAGTGACTGTATACAAAGAGGATCAGTGACTGTATATAAAGATGATCAGTAACTGTATATAAAGATGATCAGTGACTGTATATAAAGATGATCAGTGTCTGTATATAAAGACCATCAGTGACTGTATATAAAGACCATCAGTGA
>NC_047151.1:30412357-30464857 GCF_009819705.1 Hippoglossus hippoglossus | reverse complement strand
TACACACACACACACACACACACACACACACACACACACATACACACACACACACACACACACACGCACACGCACAAGCCCTGCCTGCTGTCCAGGATACAACCACAGACAACAACATCAACACACGGTGTTTCTGAAACCAGGAACATTTACTGAGTGTGATGACGAGTGTTGACTCGACACTGTTGTGTGGTGCACACTCTCCTTAAAGGGACGGATCAGGGACGTTTAAATCAACGTCTGGTTGGTTCAGTCTCTAACTCACCCAGAACATCTCAATCTCTCCAGACTCATCCTGTCACCAGAACACCAGATCATGATGTCAGAGGTGTGTCCTCAGAGTCAGTGTGTGTCCTCAGAGACAGTGTGTGTCGTCAGAGACAGTGTGTGTCCTCAGAGACAGTGTGTGTCCTCAGAGATAGTGTGTGTGTCCTCAGAGTCAGTGTGTGTGTCCTCAGAGACAGTGTGTGTCGTCAGAGACAGTGTGTGTCCTCAGAGACAGTGTGTGTCCTCAGAGATAGTGTGTGTGTCCTCAGAGACAGTGTGTGTCGTCAGAGACAGTGTGTGTCGTCAGAGACAGTGTGTGTCCTCAGAGATAGTGTGTGTGTCGTCAGAGACAGTGTGTGTCCTCAGAGACAGTGTGTGTCGTCAGAGACAGTGTGTGTCCTCAGAGACTGTGTGTGTCCTCAGAGACAGTGTGTGTCCTCAGAGACAGTGTGTGTGTCCTCAGAGTCAGTGTGTGTGTCCTCAGAGACAGTGTGTGTGTCCTCAGAGTCAGTGTGTGTCCTCAGAGACAGTGTGTGTGTACTCAGAGTCAGTGTGTTTGTCCTCAGAGACAGTGTGTATGTCCTCAGAGACAGTGTGTGTCCTCAGAGTCAGTGTGTGTCCTCAGAGACAGTGTGTGTCCTCAGAGACAGTGTGTGTGTCCTCAGAGTCAGTGTGTGTCCTCAGAGACAGTGTGTGTCCTCAGAGTCAGTGTGTGTCCTCAGAGTCAGTGTGTGTCCTCAGAGTCAGTGTGTTTGTCCTCAGAGACAGTGTGTATGTCCTCAGAGACAGTGTGTGTCCTCAGAGTCAGTGTGTCCTCAGAGTCAGTGTGTGTCCTCAGAGACAGTGTGTGTCCTCAGAGACAGTGTGTGTGTCCTCAGAGTCAGTGTGTGTCCTCAGAGTCAGTGTGTGTCCTCAGAATCAGTGTGTGTGTCCTCAGAGACAGTGTGTGTGTCCTCAGAGATAGTGGGTTTGTCCTCAGACAGTGTGTGTGTACTCGGAGACTGTGTGTGTCCTCAGAGACAGTGTGTGTGTCCTCAGAGTCAGTGTGTGTGTCCTCAGAGACAGTGTGTGTGTCCTCAGAGTCAGTGTGTGTCCTCAGAGACAGTGTGTGTCCTCAGAGAGTGTGTGTGTCCTCAGAGACAGTGTGTGTGTACTCAGAGTCAGTGTGTGTGTCCTCAGAGACAGTGTGTGTGTCCTCAGAGTCAGTGTGTGTCCTCAGAGACAGTGTGTGTCCTCAGAGACAGTGTGTGGGTCCTCAGAGACAGTGTGTGTGTCCTCAGAGTCAGTGTGTGTCCTCAGAGACAGTGTGTGCATCCTCAGAGTCAGTGTGTGTGTCCTCAGAGACAGTGTGTGTCGTCAGAGACAGTGTGTGTCCTCAGAGACAGTGTGTGTCCTCAGAGATAGTGTGTGTGTCCTCAGAGTCAGTGTGTGTGTCCTCAGAGACAGTGTGTGTCGTCAGAGACAGTGTGTGTCCTCAGAGACAGTGTGTGTCCTCAGAGATAGTGTGTGTGTCCTCAGAGACAGTGTGTGTCGTCAGAGACAGTGTGTGTCCTCAGAGACAGTGTGTGTCCTCAGAGATAGTGTGTGTGTCGTCAGAGACAGTGTGTGTCCTCAGAGACAGTGTGTGTCGTCAGAGACAGTGTGTGTCCTCAGAGACTGTGTGTGTCCTCAGAGACAGTGTGTGTCCTCAGAGTCAGTGTGTGTGTCCTCAGAGACAGTGTGTGTGTCCTCAGAGTCAGTGTGTGTCCTCAGAGACAGTGTGTGTGTACTCAGAGTCAGTGTGTTTGTCCTCAGAGACAGTGTGTATGTCCTCAGAGACAGTGTGTGTCCTCAGAGTCAGTGTGTGTCCTCAGAGACAGTGTGTGTCCTCAGAGACAGTGTGTGTGTCCTCAGAGTCAGTGTGTGTCCTCAGAGACAGTGTGTGTCCTCAGAGTCAGTGTGTGTCCTCAGAGTCAGTGTGTTTGTCCTCAGAGACAGTGTGTATGTCCTCAGAGACAGTGTGTGTCCTCAGAGTCAGTGTGTCCTCAGAGTCAGTGTGTGTCCTCAGAGACAGTGTGTGTCCTCAGAGACAGTGTGTGTGTCCTCAGAGTCAGTGTGTGTCCTCAGAGTCAGTGTGTGTCCTCAGAATCAGTGTGTGTGTCCTCAGAATCAGTGTGTGTCCTCAGAGACAGTGTGTGTGTCCTCAGAGATAGTGGGTTTGTCCTCAGACAGTGTGTGTGTACTCGGAGACTGTGTGTGTCCTCAGAGACAGTGTGTGTGTCCTCAGAGACAGTGTGTGTGTACTCAGAGTCAGTGTGTGTGTCCTCAGAGACAGTGTGTGTGTCCTCAGAGTCAGTGTGTGTCCTCAGAGACAGTGTGTGTCCTCAGAGAGTGTGTGTGTCCTCAGAGACAGTGTGTGTGTACTCAGAGTCAGTGTGTGTGTCCTCAGAGACAGTGTGTGTGTCCTCAGAGTCAGTGTGTGTCCTCAGAGACAGTGTGTGTCCTCAGAGACAGTGTGTGGGTCCTCAGAGACAGTGTGTGTGTCCTCAGAGTCAGTGTGTGTCCTCAGAGACAGTGTGTGCATCCTCAGAGTCAGTGTGTGTGTCCTCAGAGACAGTGTGTGTCCTCAGAGTCAGTGTGTGTGTCCTCAGAGACAGTGTGTGTGTACTCAGAGTCAGTGTGTTTGTCCTCAGAGACAGTGTGTATGTCCTCAGAGACAGTGTGTGTCCTCAGAGTCAGTGTGTCCTCAGAGTCAGTGTGTGTGTCCTCAGAGTCAGTGTGTGTCCTCAGAGTCAGTGTGTGTCCTCAGAATCAGTGTGTGTGTCCTCAGAATCAGTGTGTGTCCTCAGAGACAGTGTGTGTGTCCTCAGAATCAGTGTGTGTCCTCAGAATCAGTGTGTGTCCTCAGAGACAGTGTGTGTGTCCTCAGATACAGTGTGTGTGTCCTCAGAGTCAGTGTGTGTCGTCAGAGACAGTGTGTGTCCTCAGAGACAGTGTGTGTGTCCTCAGAGAGTGTGTGTGTCCTCAGAGACAGTGTGTGTGTCCTCAGAGTCAGTGTGTGTCCTCAGAGTCAGTGTGTGTGTCCTCAGAGACAGTGTGTGTGTCCTCAGAGACAGTGTGTGTCCTCAGAGTCAGTGTGTGTGTCCTCAGAGACAGTGTGTGTGTCCTCAGAGTCAGTGTGTCATCAGAGACAGTGTGTGTGTCCTCAGAGTCAGTGTGTGTGTCCTCAGAGACAGTGTGTGTGTGTCCTCAGAGTCAGTGTGGGTGTCCTCAGAGTCAGTGTGTGTGTGTGTGTCCTCAGAGACAGTGTGTGTCCTCAGAGTCAGTGTGTGTGTGTGTGTCCTCAGAGTCAGTGTGGGTGTCCTCAGAGTCAGTGTGTGTGTGTGTGTCCTCAGAGACAGTGTGTGTCCTCAGAGTCAGTGTGTGTGTGTGTGTACTCAGAGTCAGTGTGTGTCCTCAGAGTCAGTGTGTGTGTCCTCAGAGACAGTGTGTGTCCTCAGAGACAGTGTGTGTGTCCTCAGAGACAGTGTGTGTGTCCTCAGAGTCAGTGTGTGTCCTCAGAGACAGTGTGTGTCCTCAGAGTCAGTGTGTGTGTGTGTGTACTCAGAGTCAGTGTGTGTCCTCAGAGTCAGTGTGTGTGTCCTCAGAGACAGTGCGTGTCCTCAGAGACAGTGTGTGTGTCCTCAGAGTCAGTGTGTGTCCTCAGAGTCAGGGTGTGTGGGACAGACAGCCTCTCTTCCTCAAGCTGTGATTGGCTGCGTGGTTCCCTGGTCGGGACGTGGACACGGCGTCGCTCTACTTTTCCTCCAGAGTTGTATGTAGGACACAGGCCGACCTCCGGATTCATCTTTGTGAAGACAGATAAATCTCCCATCAGCCACCTGTGCGGGTTCAGATCCTCAGTGAACTGTAGAAGCCGCTTGGCTGCGTCTGACGAGCCTTTGAGCAAATCATCACGGACTCTCACCTTCACAGGATAAATATTCAGGCTGGAAGACGCTGAAAGCTGCCTCCCTTTAGTTTCGGGGCTGTGGGTGGAAATCTGGCTCCGGGCCTGGGAGCAGATATCCTGCTGGAGAAACAGATGGCACAATGCATCATGGGAGTTATGTCCACAAATATCTGTTCTGGTCTTAAATAGCTCAGGACGTTGAGCAGGTTTTGTTTTAAGCTGTGCGTTGTGTGCTTCACATGCTGAGGTCTACCCGTCAACCAGTCTGTTAAAGCACCAGACTGAGTTTGAACCTCCTGCAACACAGGCTGCCTGTTGTTTTAGACATAGAAGAGGGCAGAGACATGAGGTTCTCAGGTTGTCCGTCTCGCTCTTTAAAATTTGGTACAAACGTTCAGTCTGACTCACGGATGAACTGATTAGATTTCAGGGGTCAAAGGTCAAAGTCACAGTGACCTGTAATGAATCTGGAGGGGAAATGTATGTGACTGTAACTTTGGGAATTCTATTGTTTATTTTTGACAACCGCAGCAGTCGTTCCTGAAATATCAACGTTCTCTCAAATTCAGTTTCTGAATGAATCTGATTATTATCGTAAACCTACGACACATGATATGACCCTGTCCATATATGTGTTTGTAGATATTTCTTACCGTGTTCCTCAGCAACAATGACCAGCACTTCACTGAGGTTCCCATCACGCCGGAGACGCTGTGCAGAGACGTGTTGGAGCTCTGCAAGGAGCCCGGCGAGGCCGACTGCTACCTGGCTGAGATGTGGAGAGGCTCAGGTCCACAGACTTTTTGATTATTGTTATTATTTTACAGTAAAATACTCAAAGTCTTGTGATTAAGGTTCTAACTCTGGAAACACAGACCCACGTGTCCATTACATCATAATTTAGTCATTAATCAGTCATCTTGTTTGTTTGTAACCAATCAGAGCGTGTCGTTGGAGAATCGGAGCAGATGATGGCGGTGTTGCAGCCGTGGGGGCAGCAGAGGGGGGAGGTCCGTTACCTCCTCCACCATCAGAGAGCTCCGGGACCAGAGTCTGGTGAGAAACACCAGCTGTGATCATGTCCTCAACACAAACCCTCCCAACCAAATATATATTCATAATATATATTAAAAGAAACACGAGGAGATTCCAGATCTTCTGGTGATGAGGGCCGACGCCGGTGTGGATGAGCTGTGAACAACAACACTGATCTTTCCACAGCAGAGTTTATACGTCATGTCCGGCCTCCTGCTGCTCTACAGGCTCCGCCCCTGCTGCTCTACAGGCTCCGCCCCTCATGTTCCTGTTGTGAACGAGTCGGACCCGACAACCTGCTGCTGCTTCACAAACACCAACTACACAACATGTTTTACACAGTTCATTAAAACATCTCATATTTTCTCCAGCTGTGTTTAGAAGCTTTATTTTTTTCTGTCTCATTCTCATGAACATGTCAGGAAGGTTTTCCTTCAATCGTTCTCTTGGACTTGAGGTTGAGTTGATCAGAGAAATGTCATCCTGCAGGAGGTGGTAGAGGAAAAGACGAGTGTTAGTTGGAATAACAACAGGGTGTTACCCGAACCCATTTGCACACAAACAAACTGATCGTTCTGTGTGTTTGTGTCCAGATGGATCCAGAACGTCAGATCAGAAGCTGAAGAGGAACCAGCTGAAAGCTGCTGCAGAGAGATGTCTGGAGAACGGGGTGAGACTCAGAAGAACTTCGAGCCTCATTTAACAACCGTTTCTTCCTAAAACACTCTTGCACACTTTTCTATGAAGATTCTGACTTTCACCAATGTTTTCTTGTCGGGGATTTGTTCTTATGTGAGAACAGAATCTACACTGAAGAGAACTCACACTGACAGCTGACATGCTTGTATAAAACAAAATAACACTGATTATTTGATCAGTTATATACTGCACATATTCTCACAATGCATACAATTTGTCCTGTCTATAACTATATATATTGGGTTAATTACATTCATATCTTTCTATATTTAAGAAATATAACTTTTTATAGTTTCAGTCCAGTGCTGCGTCTTTAGATTCCCGTTCAATCGTTCCTTCTGAAATGTTCTTTTCAGTTTCTGGGATTTCTGTGTGCTGCAGTCTCATGACCTTTATGGGCATTGAAAGTGCGTTTACGATGCTAATTAGGAAAAACGTGCTTTCAAATTACCAACACATGGAATTGATCAAATAAGAACACAGATGTGAACAATTCTGTTCTTGTGTTCTACAGGTCTCAGCTCCTCGTCTGGACGTGACCTTCAGTGAACTTCAGGATCTGGCGACTCGACAGCAGCAGCTGCTGGCCTCCAAAGTACGACACACACAGGAACACACACTTCTGCTAATGCTGCTGTCACGTGCCGGAATAAACAGGATATCTCCAAATGTTCTCATTTCTCAACCAATCAACAATCAGCTCTAATCATTATGATGTGAACGTCCAAAACCACAAGTTTTTATGTTCTTATGATTTATTAACACGTGACGACTTCATAGCACATGAACACACTGAAACAATGACTCTTACTTTTACCGGCATTAAAACAAAAACACATTTACCTGCTTGTTTGGTTTAAAATCATTTTATCAACAAATGTCCTTCAGTCCTGAGCAGCGGACGTGTGAACGTGTGTTTTACCTCAGCGCCTCCTTTCTCCTCCTCATGACCCCTGTTGTCTGTTGCAGGAGCAGCGGCTGCGCTTCCTGAAGCTGCAGGATCAGCGGCAGCAGCAGCAGGAGGCGTCTGAACAGGAGCGACTGCAGCAGCTCCGAGAGAACGCACACAACCAGGAGGCCAAACTGCGGAGGGTCCGGGCCCTCAGGGGCCAAGTGGAGCAGAAACGCCTCAGCAACACTAAGCTCGGTCAGTGTCTGTGTCGTCAGATGTGTTTCCTCGATTCATCTCATTCTGATCAGATCGTTTTTTAAACTTAACAGTTATTAATTTAGGGTCATGATTTATTTTAATAAAAGCTCCTGCTTGTTGTTCTATATGTTTTTGTGTTTGTGATTCAGTGGAGGAGATCGAGCAGATGACCGGTCTGTTCCAGCAGAAGCAAAGGGAGCTGCTGGTTGCCGTGGCGAGGCTGGAGGAGCTCAGCGACCAGCTGGAGGTGCTGAGGAGCCCACGGATGGAGCCACCACCTCCGCCTCCTCCTCACCACCACAACACGCCCTCCTCCACCGTGGAGCTGGAGCTCCTCTGTAAAGAGCTGCAGGTCAGAGCTCAACAACCACCGCTGCTGACACGTGTTTCTCATTGGTTGAGAGTTTACCTGTGTGACGCTGTGTGACTGATTTGCAGAGACTCAGGGGGGTTGTGTAACCGCAATTATTTATTATTATTTGTATTTATTTCTGTAGCTACAATTTACAGATGCCCTGAAACGCCTCACATACCGGTCTGCTAACCCTCAGACGATATAACGGCTCCTTAAGCTGAACTGTCAAGGAAGACTTGCTGTTCCACTCTAGTCCACCAGGTGGAAATAATTCCGAGACTATATAAACCCACAGACTTTAAATAAAGATGGACGACGTCTCTAAAGTGAAGCCAAAGTGTCTCCATCAGAGGAGACATGAACCAAACTAAAAAATCTAAGAAGACGTTAAATAAATGTTTGTAAAGATGTTTCTGTCAGTTCAGGTCGTTCTTCTCTCACTGATGTTTGTTCAAGTGTTTCTGATCAGTTTGGTTTGAATCAGTTTGATGATATACAAACAGGCTGAGACGTCATGATTGACAGCTGAGACTGGCTCCTGATTGGTCGAGATCACTGCTGCACAGACTCTAGAAGTGGCTATGTCGTTGTCTTTATTAAGTCTGTGGTCGACACTGTAATTTATATATGTTCCCTAAACACTTCACATGCAGGTTATTGGTAGATTTAAAATTCAATATGACTAAAATAACAATATATTCATTTACCATCCAATGGAAAATTCAACTTCATACCCTCCGTGATTTTTTCTTTCATTGTAAGAAGTTCACACGGACTCTTCTGGTGAACATGTCAAACACATCATCATTTTGCTAACTATAAAACGACTAGTGAGTGTGGCTAACCTTAGCCTAGCAGGCAGGCTAGGCTAACTGGCAAATGAAAGTGTCTTAGTGTTTGCTGCTTCTTCCTTTCCCTGTGTTCGTCACCTCCACTGATCCGACGTCTTCGTCCTCCTCAGCTGAGGAACAAGCTGAACCAGGAGCAAAGCTCACGTCTGCAGCAGCAGAGAGACGGCCTGAACAAGAGGAACCTGGAGGTGGCGGCCATGGACCGCCGGCTGGCCGAGCTCCGGCAGCGGCTGTGGAAGAAGAAGGCCGCCCTGCAGCAGAAGGAGAACCTGCCAGTAAGAAGATATTTAAGGATAATCTATCTGTAAAATATCACTTTTCTACAGCAATTTTATTTGATATTTTATAAAAATGTACGTGAGCGTTCTACCCTCCACCATGTTGTTCCTGTAGTTCTGGTTCCAGCACTAGTTCATTGATCTCCTGGTTTTACATCATACTCAAGTCCAGCCCAAAACCCTGCAGCACTCAAATATGTTGGTTCCCCGCAGGTGGCGTCAGAAGGCCCCGCCCCTCAGCATGGCGTGGGCTCCAGAGTGGCGGCAGTGGGGCCATACATTCAGTCGTCCTCCACAACAGGCTCTCAGGGGCCTCCGGTGCCGGCGCGCCAGGAGCCTCTGGTGAAGCCAGCGTACCCGGACGGCACAGCAACCCTGCCCATACCCGACTCGTCCCTGAAGCCGCCTCCCAGACCCGTCAAACCGGCCGCAGGTTCAGTTTGATAAGTTAGTTTAAGATACGGTTTTTTTCACCCACAGCTCCTCAGCTGGCACTTCCTGTGTTCTGGTTTTAATCTTCTTCTGCTTTTTGCAGGTTTCAGCTCCTCTAAAATAACCGAACTCTCCGACTGGAAGGCCAGAGCACTTCCTAAATCTAGCGGAGGTTACAGCCACGCCTCCACACTTCCTCGGATGTCCAGCCTCAGCTACTGCAACTCAGGTCAGTTTCTGCAGCGTCCAAAACAAAACAAAAGTTTTTATAATTGTAGGTTTTCTGTCTCTGTTGAGAAGTGATGAAACACTTCAAAGTTTATATTCATTTATAGAAATGTCAGAAAAACAACATATTTTGTGTTTTATATTCAACCTTATACATCCAGAAGGTTCAAGGTCATAAAAGGAGACTGTATGTTCTGCATTCTGATTGGTTGGTGGAAGCAAACGATAACGAGAATGATGTTATCAATTCCAATAGTTTAAATGTTTAAATTCTCACTTCAGAAACAAGCAGAGACATTTTAAAGCGTCTTTCTGTCGGACAGTTGTCTGATGTTTTGAATGCAACCCTCCGACAGAGAAGAAGACGTCTGTGTTATGATGAAGATTTTCTTTCCTGTAGGTGGTGAGACCCTCACAGGTCAGAGAGGACTTTGTGGAGCTGACATCCCGCCTCCTGTCCCGTCACGGACCAATCACAGCACTGACACCCTGCTCAGGGACGTTCAGGTACGACAGCTGATAAGATAAGATTTCCCTTTTTTTATCCTCCGTAGAGGAAATTCACAAATGACACAGTAGCACAAGAAAGTAGCAGCGCAAGGGGAAAAATACTAGAAAGACTAGAAATATGAATATAAATATTATATAGAGTAGAGATAATGCTATATATACACACAGTTGTTGTTTTTTTAAATGTAAAATATAGATACAGGGATCAGAGTTGTGTTCATGTCCATTCTGTGTAATATATAGAATGTGCATCAGTTCAGGGGCCTGAGGTGCTGTAGGACCATCCTCTCAAAGGTTTGCATGAGATGCCCCTTCTTGGGCACAGGGCCGATGCAGAAGAGTGGGAGTGGTAGATTGTTGTGGGAGACAGTGGAGGGGGGACTGGATTGTGTCGGAGTGGTTGCTGCTGGGTGGTGGGTTTTTTCTCCAGAGGCTGTGGGTTGATTCCAGGGGTCTGCTGGGGGGGGGGGGGGGGCAGCTGAGGTGAGTATGGGGAAATCAGAGGTTGAGGGAAGATTGTCCTGTGTTAGAAAGTCAAACCTTGTGATGTTTCTCATGCCCCCCCCACAGCTCTCTAGGATTGTTCTGCTTTTTCAGAGGTCTGAATACACAGATGTGAAAAAAGTCTTTTCAGTAATTAAAGTCTGCACCAACCTCCCAGCAGACCTGGATCTGCTTCATTAGTCAAATGAGATGAGCTGCTCTTTATTTCCATGTTTTGCTCTGTATTTCACCTCTAGGCTTCAGGTAAATGTTTGTCCAAGATGACCGTGCCACCTCCTGTTCCCGTTAAGCCCATACCGCTCTCTTCGTCCGGCCCACCAACCTTCTCCAGGCCCCCCTACAGCACTGGGACCTTCCCTGGTAAGGCTCGGCCGGTCGGCGGCCACCTCAGGGCTCCAGGAGTCCTCTCCAGCCACTGCAATACACTCCCTCTGCCCAACAAGCAGGAAAGCCCTCCGGCCGCTGCCGTCCGACCTTACACCCCGGACCTCTCAGATGCCCCCACCCCTGCGCTGCAGAAGCCTCAGACTGTGGCGGCGTCATCCATCTACTCCATGTACACCAAGCAGGCCTCTCTGGGAAAGGGCTACCAGCCAGGAGGTCAGGGCACACTGCCCCGCAGTCAGCCCCGAGGTGCAGCACTCACTCTATTTTCATCTGTTGTAGATCACAGGTGAGAGATGTTTTGTTTTTCACATTCGTTGTTGGTTTTGTTCTGACGTCAGTGTCTCTGCCTCATTACAGTGTACGGGAAGCCAATCCTCCCTGCCAGCGGGGGGCAGCAGTCTGTCTCCTCAGACAACACTGGCCTGAATTCTGGGGCCTGTGTGTCTGACGGGAGCGAGGCTGACAACAGTTGTCTGGGTAACGGCGAAGGGGTCAGTGGAGAGACGGCAGAACGAGCCACGCCTCGACCGCTCAGCCCCACCAAGCTCCTCCCCTTCCTGTCCAACCCTCACAGGAACCCCAGCGATGCAGACCTTGAGGCCCTGCGACGCCGGCTGCACCACGCACCCCGGCCCCTGAAGAAACGCAGTTCGATCACGGAGCCCGAGGGCCCGGCCGGACCCAACATCCAGAAGCTGCTCTACCAGAAGACCACCCTGGCTGCCATGGAAACCATTCCCATGGAGACAGTCAGTCCAGCGGAGACATATATTCAGCCTGGGGTACACGACAACCGGGATGGCGGGGTGGATGTCGATGACAACACTGGGTTGAGCTTCAACCAATTGCTCGCTGAGAGCCCTGACGACTCCCTGACTCCACCCCCCCTGCCCCCTCGCTCACCCATCCCTGACCCCGCCTCCTGCTGCTCCCAGTGCCCCGCCCTGGAGGACAAGGAAGAGGAGGTGTGTCCGTCCTCAGTCCACCACATCCACTTTCCAGAGGAGTTCCCCCCGTACCCCCCCCCACCATACCCCAGCTGTGGGGAGACGGAGCACGGAGACAACACCAGCAACCTGCAGCCGCCGGAGGTCATGGGGCAGGTCCCAGTCCCGCCGGTGAGCGTTTCAGTTCGACAATATATGATCAACTCCAATAATCAACAAGACTAATTGTTGTCTCATTTTGATAATGAAGGGTTAGGCTCCATCTAAATGTCTTTCAGCAACAAACACATGGATGAGCAATAATTGGAAAAAACACCATTTATAAATCAGACAGAAGCTGATTCAGGTTTTCATTTCTATTGGACTGGATTAATGCACTTTTTACAGCGTCCAATAGAAAACAATAGAGACTCATTCAGAACCAAGAGCAGAGATCACATTAGTTCCAGCTGCTCTGGTTGTTCCACACAGGTTTGACTTTAAGGTTCTCCTCCTCACACACAAGGTTCTGAATGGACCCAGTTACACAGCTGCCTCTCTAGAGAATTATGTTCCCTCTAGAACATCTGCAGCAAATCAGAGGTTCCAACAAACCAAAGAATATCTGAGATGCTACAACTACAAGTTGTGAATCAGAGAAGCTTGTTCAGTAAACGACTTTAAAACATTTCTCTTTACTTCAGACATTAAGTAGATCTCACACTTACACTCCTGCACTTATTATTTTGAATGACATTTTAACATGTTTTTATTTGTATCTATATTGTTTGTAAAGCTACTTTTCTTGTAAGAAAGGTGCGATACAAATAAAGTGTATTATTATTATTATTATTAAAGTTCCCCTTTCCTCTCTTTCTCTCAGGGTAAGAGGTCGATCCTCCGTAAAGTCGGCTCCGAGCGGATCAGTCACACGATGCGGGTCAAGTTCAACCCTCTGGCTCTGCTGCTGGACTGTTCCCTGGAGGGCGAGTACGACCTCGTCCAGAGGGTCATCTTCGACGTGAGTGTCGTCAGAAGCTCTATCAGGGACTCGCTCCGCTTAAATGATCACAAACAAATTTTATTAATATTTAATGAATAAGTGACAATCAATCATCATATAATCGCTCTTATTTAGAGGAAACTATTTATATGAACCAGTCAAGTGTTTAAATCGATTTATGTATAAACAGCATTGTTTTTTTAAAGCTGTGTGATGTTCATATGTACGCCAACAAACTAGATGTCTTTGTGTTTGCAGGTGGACGACCCCAGCTCAGCAAACGACGAGGGCATCACTGCGCTGCACAACGCCGTCTGCGCCGGCCACACAGAGATCGTCAAGTTTCTGGTTCAGTTTGGCGTCAACGTCAACGCTGCCGACAGCGACGGCTGGTGAGTCTGAACAACATCACTGTGCAGTTCTGCCAATGGGTTCTGCGTCCAGAAGCTGTGGTAACCAGTTGAGTCCTTAAACCTTGTTCCTCCAGGACTCCGCTTCACTGCGCCGCCTCTTGTAACAACGTTCAGGTCTGTAAGTTCCTGGTGGAGTCGGGGGCAGCCGTGTTTGCCACCACTTACAGCGACATGCAAACAGCTGCCGACAAGTGTGAGGAAATGGAGGACGGCTACGCGCAGTGCTCCCAGTTCCTATATGGTGAGAAACGACCACGTTACATGTTCACTGAAAACAGAAACTGAGGTCTGTGATGGGTGTGAATGTTGGTTCCCACACGGGTCAACTGAGGCGAATCAGAGGTTCTCAACTGAGACGACAAGTAGCTTCCAGAGTCCGTGAGGAGTTTGTCTGGATAATTTAATGTTCCCAAAACTGAATCTATTCCAAAATGTACAAATAACAATCTAATTACAGATTGTTTCATCATCCTTTAGTGTAGACAGGGATTGCCAGGATTTCTTTTTAGGGTTCAGTGGATGTGTCAGTGGTCTACTGGTTAACCCTAACCCCATCATTTAAGATAAGATAAGATTTATTAGTCCCATAACAGGGAAAGTTTGGAGTTCCAGGGGTCCCATCGAGGTAATGGGGTAGAGCTCCTTAAGGGTCCTTCAGGAGCTTTGAAGGGTCTAATTGTGTCTCACTGTTTGTCACAGTTACACTGAATTCCCTTGTCTTGGCAGGCGTTCAGGAGAAGATGGGCGTGATGAACCGCGGTGTGGTGTACGCCCTGTGGGACTACGAGCCTCAGAGTGACGATGAGCTCGGCTTCAGCGAGGGCGACTGCATGACGGTGCTGAGACGGGAGGACGAGGTGGAAACGGACTGGTGGTGGGCAAGATGTGGCGATGGCGAGGGCTACATCCCCCGCAACCTCCTGGGGGTGAGGCGACTCAGTTTGTCTTCAAACCGCTGATAGAGATACTTGAAAATTGTAAAAATCAATCAGTTAATCAAATGTGTGTAACAGAGCAACAACAACAATATCACAAATATTCACAAGATTCATGAGTAGAGAGTGTCCAACATAAATCTAGAGATTTATCAATGTTTAAAGTGTTTGTACTGTGTATTATATATCTAAGCAATCTAGTTATAATCATGACCCACAATCAGCTGCCATCAGCTGGTCCATGATCAGGATCCACCATCAGGATCTATGGTCCATGATCACAGTCTGTGATCCACCATCATGCTCCATGACGTGGCTGCAACTTTGATCCTGGATCTATACACGATGAAGCAGCAGGACTCTGGTGAAGAAGTCACCTCAGTAACATGTGTTGATGAGACATTAATGTGATTGAGATGGAGAAGAGGAAGGAGAAGAGGAAGGAGAAGCTCCGTGTGTCATGTGTCCCCCGACCTTCTAGACCTTCAGCAGCAGAACCAAGATCAGGACCAAGACAAACCTGGACCGCTCGAACTATAAGCTTTATCCTAAAGGAAGGTTTGAATCTTCAGCGTTCAGAGGGAGTCTGCCTCCACAACTGAAGCTGAGATGATTCCACAGGAGAGGAGCTTGATGCTGAAGCTCTGGGTCCTCCTCTGCTTTAGAGACTTTAGGGACAACAGCCTGAATTATGTCTTATGTGTCATGCCCTCTACTGGTCATCTGAGAGAATGCAGCTTTCAGACACTTCTGTGTTGGCTTCATTTTCTTTAACCGTTTGTGTTACAGGCAGAACTGAGTCAAAGGTTACACGGCAGAATTTAAAGGAGATGAATGTGGATCATCCTCTGCAGAATCTACCGCCTGAGACCTTCTCCTCCTTCACGTATCGGAGGACGACACACTCTGAAGTCCTGCTCTCTTCATTAAACTCCACAGGGAATTGAACCGTCAACCCTGGCAGTTGTTGCTAAATCTCATCTCTTTTAATCAGGCTTGAAAGCAGCTCTGAGGATCCTGTGACTCAACAGTCTTATATAAGAAGTTACACTATTTAACTTTATCTTAACGACAAACTCTTTTTATTTCCCAGCTGTATCTGAGGATCAAACCGCGGCAGAGGAGCCTGGCGTAAACCTCCCAGTGACAAATCCTTCAGGCGAGACGAGCAGCGAGCGAATGATCCTCTGGACTCGTTCAGAGACGCAGTGTCAGGAGTTTTTGTTCAAATGAGACAGATGTTTTTCAATCTGCGCTCACATCTGCACAGTATTACTTCTCCTCAATTCATTTGTTTCAGTGGTTTTTCCTCTGACGTCCCGAGAGCCTCAAATGAAATGAGAAATTCTTTTGGGTCCATTTTGTAATATTGTGTCTTTTGTCAAGATTGAATTTTTATTTTATTGAACATTGAAATCAAAGGAAACAATATGAGCAAACGTCCCAAAGACTCAAACTACAAAGTCTCTATCTTTTAATTTTTTCATTTTGTATTTATTATTTTGAATTTAAAAGTTTAATGTCTTGTTTCTTCTTTTACAGGATCAACTAGTTTCACCCAGAATGTAATGAAATAGTTAAATGATTAAAACATTAATTTACGGGGCTGATTTACCAAAAACATGTTTCTAATGCACCAGAACTGTTAAATATGATGATGTGAGATTTAAATTCTACAAACACTGAATGAAACTTACTTTATTTTACTCGTCTCTGTTCTGCTTCAGTTGGTTTAAGATTAAAATCTAATGTTTGGATTTTGTTTAGTTTCTTGTTTAATTCTTTAACATCGCTGATCCTCTTTATATACAGTCACTGATCCTCTTTATATACAGTCACTGATCATCTTTATATACAGTCACTGATCATCTTTATATACAGTCACTGATCCTCTTTATATACAGTCACTGATCATCTTTATATACAGTCACTGATGGTCTTTATATACAGTCACTGATGGTCTTTATATACAGTCACTGATCATCTTTATATACAGTCACTGATCATCTTTATATACAGTCACTGATGGTCTTTATATACAGTCACTGATGGTCTTTATATACAGTCACTGATCATCTTTATATACAGTCACTGATCATCTTTATATACAGTCACTGATGGTCTTTATATACAGTCACTGATCCTCTTTATATACAGTCACTGATGGTCTTTATATACAGTCACTGATCATCTTTATATACAGTCACTGATGGTCTTTATATACAGTCACTGATGGTCTTTATATACAGTCACTGATGGTCTTTATATACAGTCACTGATGGTCTTTATATACAGTCACTGATCATCTTTATATACAGACACTGATCATCTTTATATATAGTCACTGATCATCTTTATATACAGTCACTGATCATCTTTATATACAGTCACTGATGGTCTTTATATACAGTCACTGATGGTCTTTATATACAGTCACTGATCATCTTTATATACAGTCACTGATGGTCTTTATATACAGTCACTGATCATCTTTATATACAGTCACTGATGGTCTTTATATACAGTCACTGATGGTCTTTATATACAGTCACTGATCCTCTTTATATACAGTCACTGATGGTCTTTATATACAGTCACTGATGGTCTTTATATACAGTCACTGATCATCTTTATATACAGTCACTGATGGTCTTTATATACAGTCACTGATGGTCTTTATATACAGTCACTGATGGTCTTTATATACAGTCACTGATCATCTTTATATACAGACACTGATCATCTTTATATATAGTCACTGATCATCTTTATATACAGTCACTGATCATCTTTATATACAGTCACTGATGGTCTTTATATACAGTCACTGATGGTCTTTATATACAGTCACTGATGGTCTTTATATACAGTCACTGATGGTCTTTATATACAGTCACTGATGGTGTTTATATATAGTCACTGATCATCTTTATATACAGACACTGATCATCTTTATATACAGTCACTGATCATCTTTATATACAGTCACTGATCATCTTTATATACAGTCACTGATCCTCTTTATATACAGTCACTGATGGTCTTTATATACAGTCACTGATCCTCTTTATATACAGACACTGATCATCTTTATATACAGACACTGATCATCTTTATATACAGTCACTGATCATCTTTATATACAGACACTGATCCTCTTTATATACAGTCACTGATCATCTTTATATACAGTCACTGATCCTCTTTATATACAGTCACTGATCATCTTTATATACAGTCACTGATCATCTTTATATACAGTCACTGATCATCTTTATATATAGTCACTGATGATCTTTATATACAGTCAGTGATCATCTTTATATACAGTCACTGATGGTCTTTATATACAGTCACTGATCATCTTTATATACAGTCACTGATCCTCTTTATATACAGTCACTGATCGTCTTTATATACAGTCACTGATCATCTTTATATACAGTCACTGATGGTCTTTATATACAGTCACTGATGGTCTTTATATACAGTCACTGATCCTCTTTATATACAGTCACTGATGGTCTTTATATACAGTCACTGATGGTCTTTATATACAGTCACTGATCATCTTTATATACAGTCACTGATGGTCTTTATATACAGTCACTGATCATCTTTATATACAGTCACTGATGGTCTTTATATACAGTCACTGATGGTCTTTATATACAGTCACTGATCATCTTTATATACAGTCACTGATCCTCTTTATATACAGTCACTGATCATCTTTATATACAGTCACTGATCCTCTTTATATACAGTCACTGATCCTCTTTATATACAGTCACTGATGGTCTTTATATACAGTCACTGATCCTCTTTATATACAGTCACTGATCATCTTTATATACAGTCACTGATCCTCTTTATATACAGTCACTGATCCTCTTTATATACAGTCACTGATGGTCTTTATATACAGTCACTGATCATCTTTATATACAGTCACTGATGGTCTTTACATACAGTCACTGATGGTCTTTATATACAGTCACTGATCATCTTTATATACAGTCACTGATGGTCTTTATATACAGTCACTGATGGTCTTTATATACAGTCACTGATGGTCTTTATATACAGTCACTGATCATCTTTATATACAGACACTGATCATCTTTATATATAGTCACTGATGGTCTTTATATACAGTCACTGATGGTCTTTATATACAGTCACTGATGGTCTTTATATACAGTCACTGATCCTCTTTATATATAGTCACTGATCATCTTTATATACAGTCACTGATCATCTTTATATATAGTCACTGATGGTATTTATATACAGTCACTGATGGTGTTTATATATAGTCACTGATCATCTTTATATACAGACACTGATCATCTTTATATACAGTCACTGATCCTCTTTATATACAGTCACTGATCATCTTTATATACAGTCACTGATCATCTTTATATACAGTCACTGATCCTCTTTATATACAGTCACTGATGGTCTTTATATACAGTCACTGATCATCTTTATATACAGTCACTGATCATCTTTATATACAGTCACTGATCCTCTTTATATACAGTCACTGATCATCTTTATATACAGTCACTGATGGTCTTTATATACAGTCACTGATCCTCTTTATATACAGTCACTGATCCTCTTTATATACAGTCACTGATCGTCTTTATATACAGACACTGATGGTCTTTATATACAGTCACTGATGGTCTTTATATACAGTCACTCATTGTGTTTATGTAGTTATTGGTTCTATTTTAAATCACAGAATGTTTCATTTGTACATTTTCGCAGATGATCCAACTTTTTATTTCCTCAGAAACATGATGTGTTTCCTCCTTCGACCTCTGTCGTCTAATATGAAACAAACGTTCCAATGTGACGCTGAACAGCAAATCAACAAACGGGTGGAAAGATAGAATGGAAGTGAAAACCATGTCGCTGCTCAGTACATCAGACGTCATTACCTCTTTGCCTTTTAACTAAACACTTTCCCTTTTTAAACATAAGACAAGATGGAGAATACGTAATGTACGTTCTGCCAGTTGACGTCATCGATGTTCGTGACCAGTGGATGTTAGGGACATGTCTTCAGTTGTGTACTTTAGTGTCATCAGGTGTTTCAGACCCCACAGGTTGATCTGGGTACATGTCTCTAGCATCCTGGGGCCCAGGTGGGATCTTTCCTCCTGGCCCACGTCCACCAACATCTCCCAGTCTGGGGCTTGGTCCGACTGACCACTCCTGGTCAGTGGAGGAGAACCTCTCTGTCCCTGTCCCCCCTCACGGACAAAAGTCGTCCTTTGGACTGCGTTTGATGTTTTGATGTCAAGACATTGGAAGCAGTTCTCTTTTCTTCTATTGTTGCTGCCAGCACGCGAGCTCCTGGTTGTGTCTCCACGTAAACTTATAGACGTAGACTTATGTTACAACCAGTGAGGATGAGGGTAGCTGGAGTTGAGTATACTGGGCAGGACGGAGCTTCAGTATTTAGGTCTGTCACACTAACTAACTTTGTTGGACATTATATTTTGTCCCGGAAATAATAGTGATAAATAATATTATTGTCATCATTGTTATGATAATAGAGCATAATCCTGTAAGTTCATCCTTTCAAATAGCAATGAACTTAATTCTAAAGAATATTCATTCTGACTTTGAATTCAATTTAATATATTTAAATATCTTCAATAAACAAAACATAAATTACGACCACAACTATAAATAAAATGGAGTCTTTGAATAAACATTAAATAAATGAAACCAGCTCAGTGGACAATATGGTTATGATTTACATGAGTTTGTGTTTCTATTGTATTTGGTTTGTATTTCAGCTTTTCCTCTAGTGTGTGTGTGTGCGTGTGCGTGTGCGTGTGCGTGTGTGTGCGTGAATAAACCTCAGCTCTGTTCAGGTCAGAATAACTTGATGAGTGTTTAAAGTGTAAAGCTCCGTGACGACACTCGGACTCTGACACGACACAAACTGATGCTTCTGATCCTGAAGCTGATTGTTTCACAGCGTTGGTCCGTCATGAAAACTCTGTTCACACTGTCAGTGTGAGGGGCGGGACCTGTGTGTGGGCGGGTCCTGTGTGACTGTTAACCCCGCCTCTCTCCCACTCTCAGGTTAGACACAGCAGCTAAATGCAGGAGCTTCGGTGACTCTTCACAGATTTAAAGTCAACTGCTCAACTGTGTTACACAGGTCTGGTGTTTGAAGAGTTTCTCTCTTGCTCCTGAACTTGACGTCAATGATCCCACCCAAACTTAACTTAACTTAACACCTTTTGATGGAAGCTGACCAATCAGAGCAGGAGGGTCTTAAAGAGACAGGAGCTAAAACCAAGTGTTTGAGACGGAGGCTGAAGAGAGGAGCAGCAGCGGTGGACAGTCTGAGGAACGTGATGTCTTTTAATTTCATTACATTAGAGAATGTAAACATTTTACAGTCATAACACAAATTAAATGATCAACATGAACAGAATGTGTCTCCTTTAACACATAAAAGAGTAATTGCTGCTCTTAAATCAAGAGCTGAGAGTTTAAATGAGCTGAAGCTCGACAGCGCTGAGCTGCTGAAGTCCCATGCTAATGCTAGCTAGCCACAATAAGCCACTTTCTAACATGCTGCTGGCTTTGTGTCCAGCTAATCTGATCGGAGACGTCTGTTCAATCGTCTGTGAACAAGCAGTTTCTCCTCGTAGGATGACGGAGCTAAAAAAAAGCCATTTCCGACTCTTTGTTTGGACTGAACTCAGACTGATGAAGGTAAACGAAGCAAATTCACAATGCAAAGTCAATATGGAGTCATTTTCCTCCACAAACTCATCATGGATTCATGAACTAATCCACAAACTATAAAAGAAAATCCACCTCAGCTGTTGAAAAGAAACAAATCTTTTCACTCTTCAAATTTCACCTCCAGTCACAGCATGTGCAGTTTGAGGGAGTGGGAGGAGCCAGGTCGACACTTCCTGTCCAGCGTCTGATGACGGCATCGCACCACTTTAAAATGTTTCCTCAAATCCTCCTCAAACGTTATCCTGCTTCTCATGACAGCATCTTAAATCAATCTGTGTCAGATTAACCATCCAGGGTTAAGGTCTGCAGCTTTAACTTAAGACGAGCAGCTGCTGCCAGGAAGATGAAGATGATGATGATGATGGAGTCTGACGGCGCCGCAGCAGGAGCGAGGGAGGATGTGACTATAGATCCAGGACAGGCGGATTAATCTGCAGACATGTGGCGAGGATGTAAACCCCATCAGAGGAGCATTGGTTGCGTGTGGGCGGTCAAAGTTCTCATGGAGCTCAACATCTGTTGACGACGGAGGAGGCGTTAATGCTCCTGCAGGTTCTGGTCCACGTTCTGGTCGTGGTTCTGGAAGGGCGGCAGCAGGCCTGTGACATGGCCGATGCCTTTAGTGACGCCCTCCCTGAAGAGCAGCTTGGCGCCCAGCCGCAGATACTCAGGGTGTTTGATGAAGCGGAATCGAACCACAGCTCGCTCGCCAGTACGCAGCTCGTCCTGCAGCAGGGAGAGAGAGAGAGATACTTTATTCCTCCCAGAAGGAATATTACAGTGTTCCAGCAGCAACACATAACAACTAATAACTCACATCCTAGACATAGAAGTAACACAATCTGGGAAACAAAGTTTGTCCAGGACTTCTCTAGTTAAGGTCTCGGCCTTCTATGTAAAGAGCCTGGAGAGTTAAGAGTTATGAGTTATGAGTTATGATTTGGTGCTATACAAATAAAATTTGATTGAAAATGTACAATAATTAGGGCTGTCAAATTTAACGCGTTAACGTGGGATGATTAATTTGAGGAATTAACGGGTTAATCTTTTTAACGCATGCACAGAATGAGCCGCACATTCATAATCAAAAGTAAAAAAGTCTTTTCACTCTGTGGTTTGTGGGGATGTGAGATTTTAAATGAAGGCTCCAGTCGTCAGCACAGAACCTTCATCTTCATCAACATCTTCATCAGCTTGTTCGGTTTCTTAGTGAGAGGTCATGTGACACGTTCAACCCTCACAAATTGAAGAAGCGATTGTGGCTCCGCATGAACAAAGAAAACTGACCTTTCCGTGTAGGCACTCCACTGTGGCGGTCTGCCTGACATTGCCGACGTGCACGGTGACCTGTGACCCCCTGCGGAAAGTCTTGGCGTGGAAGAGCAGGACGATGGCGGCTTCGAACTGACAGCCGATTGTCGGGTTCATCTTGGGGCTGACCATCACCATGCCCTGCAAAGTGTCACAGATCATTTGTTGATCGACTGAGCGAGTCTGGAATCATCTTCCACGTGCACGCTCTTTGGCTACGTGACCTCTGACCTTGCGCAGCAGTGAGCGGTCAAAGTTTCCCAGAGCCAGCGTGGCGGCCTGTCCGGCTCTCAGCACCCTGCAGGCCGAGCGGTTCCTCTGGATGCTGCCGACCTTCAGCCTCAGGAAACGCCCTTCGTCTGTCGGACCGACCACGAGCCGCTCGCCCTCCCTGCACACTCCACTGGACACACACACATAAACCACACAAACACACACACACACACACACAAACAAACACACACACACACACACACAAACCCACACCCTTTAAAAGAAGCCTCATCACATACCTGATATTAACGTAAACTGTAGATTTCAAGAAATGTTTTTTACTAAAATATTTCAACTTTATTCCTAAAAATCTCCTTTTCCCTGTCACATGTTATTCTTGTCAGACTAATATGAAATGATCCAGATGTGAACCAGCTGTTACCTCACCTGTACAGAGTTCCTCCCACCACAGTCCCAACATCTGGAACTGAGTAAATCTCATCCACCTGAAACACAAGAAGAAAATCTTCACTTCAAATCAATGTACATGTAAAAGTAAATCAAGTAATCAATCGTATGGTAAATATCTTGTTTTATTCTTTTATTGCTGTTCAGGATTTTTGAATTTATGTAAACGTCTTTATGACTTTTTATAAAATAATGTTAAAATATTAACAAAACAAATACAAATAAAAGACAAATATGACAGAGGTTTGTGAAGTTAAAGGGATAGTTCACCCAGAAATGAAAATTCACTCATTAAAAGATCAGCAAAAACCCGACCTGTCTCCATGCTGCTCGTGTGGAGTCATCCAAGTGTCCGGGAGCCGACATTCGAATACGTCTCCACACGAGGTCGTTTACACCAAGTTGTAAGTCTAGATGTTCACCAGAAGAGGCTCAGCTAGCGGACGTTGGTAGATTTCAGAGACATTCAGGATTTAAAACACGTTGGAAATGACGTCGTTTTGAGTCCAATTTGAACGTCGGGGCTCCGGACACTTGGATGTCTCCACACGAGCAGCATGAGACATGTTAGGGTTTCTCTGTTGTTTTATTACGAAGGACTCACCTTTGAGATCCCCCCCCCACTCCATCAGCATAGGGGTGAGTAGATAATGACTTAATTTTTGGATGAACTAACCCTTTAAGGCAGCTCAAAATGTTTTCTGTGTGTGTGTGTGTGTGTGTGTGTGTGTGTGTGTGTGTGTGTGTGTGTGTGTGTGTGTGTGTGTGTGTTACCTGGAACTCAGTGAGCTGCTGCATCAGCTCCTCCTGCTCTTTGCTGTTGCTCAGTGGAGGGAGGATGTTCAGAAAAACCTTCAGGAGGTTCAGACTCTCTCCAGACACAGCGGACAGAGTGAAGATGGGCGTGATGCTGCACACACACACACACACACACACACACACACACACACACACACACACACAGAATGTACAACTTATAACAAACTGGTCGTTTCTGTTGATGTTTTAACCTTCAGTTGAAAGTTGAGCTGAATCACTTTTTTGTGTTTTTAACTTTTCAATGTTGGTGGTTTCCAGGAAAAGTGAAATATTCTGTAACTGAAGCTGTTTTCAGACCTGAGCTCCAGGTGGAATCCAGAGACTCGTCTCCAGAGCTTCTCCAGAGTTTGTGTTTCACAGCTGAACAACACAGCAGCAGGTTTTCTGCACAGACTCGTTCACAGCATCAGATCCTCCTCCTGGTTCAGGTGAGAGGGGGGGCAGCCGGGTGCAGCAGACAGAGACAGGAAGTGATGTGTGACCTCTGCTGCAGAGGTCATGTGATCATGTTGACATCACCTGACACCTTCAGCTCTGATCACCACAAACTCTCTTCACATCTTCGTCTGTGTCTTCATCGTGTGTGTCAGCACTTCTTCACCAGAGACATTTGTGTCCCGTGTTAGAAGCTCCCCCCCCCCCCCACTCACTCAGTGAATCAGTGGAGGATCCTCTGCTGTGTTCACACTGCTCCTGGATCTAGACTTTATACAGGAGCTCAGGAGGAGGAAGACAAACTGTAGAACCTCATGAACCTCCTCCTGCAGAGTTCTGTGCATGTCTGAAAGCAGCTCAAGAAACTGAAAGATCAAAACTTAGTCAACTGGTTGACAAGGATTTTATCATCATGTTATGAGCAACTTACGATCAATCTCAGTTTCTAGTTTCCAAACACAGATGGATCCAGACGAGATGAGGAGGAGGTAACTGAGCTCTGTCTGCTCACACCTGACACAGACTGAAGACTCTTTCACACCTTGTCTGGTTCAGAGCTTCAGACTCTTCAGTTCAGTCTGAAGCTGAACATCAGGTGTGAAAGGTTCCTCAGAGCAGAAGAGGAGTTCTGGGTCTGGATCAAACTGAACCTGGTTCTGTTGGTTTGCAGTGAAAACACTTTGTTGGAGAGTTTGGACCAATCACAGGAAGTAGAGACAGAATTAAACAATAGAAGAAGAAGGAGATGAAGATGAAGAAGAAGAAGCAGCTGCAGTCTTCACCTCAGACGATATAATGTTTGAACCACGAGGACGTTCACTTGGTGCATTTGAACTAGTGTACTGTAGTACTGTGGAGTACTGTGGTACTGTAGTACTGTGGAGTACTGCGCCTGAAGGTGCTGATGCTGGTAGTAATACCACCATGATGTTACCATGGCAACCAAATGAAGCTTCATTAATTTCCTTCATTCAAACAGAAAGACTACTACCCCCCCGACTGACAACACGCCCACGTCAGACGCCGTCTAGAAACCAATCAGAGTCAAGTATAGGTAGACTCCGCCCACGTAGGTGATGACGACAGGACGTACGTATGTCAGCTAAAATTCTTTAGTCCCTAAATTACAATGTGAAACTAAAACTGTTACCTTGGGAGTGATCTTCGATCCTGATTTGTCCTTTGATTCTCACTTAAAACACATTTCTAGGACCGCCCTCTTCCACTGGTTTAACATCTCAAACATCATGTCTCAAAAAGATGCAGAAGAACGAGTCCAGGCCTTTGTTCCATCCAGACGTGATTATTGTAATTCCTGATTCTCAGGCTCCAGCAGTAAGTCGTTAAAGACTCTGCAGTTTGTCCTAAATGCTGCAGCACGTGTCCTGAAGAGAACCAGGACCAGAGACCACATGTCTCCTGTGTTAGCTTCACTACACTGGCTTCCTGTTACATTGAGAATTCAAAACCCTCCTCCTCACCTACATTAATAATACGGCAGCATCAAACCTTAAAGAGCTCATCGTACCTTATCACCACTAGAGCCCTGAGCTCCCAGAATTCAGGCTGTCGTCCCTAAAGTCTCTAAAGCAGAGGAGGAGCCAGAGCTTCAGCATCAAGCTCCTCTCCTGTGGAATCATCTCAGCTTCAGTTCTGGAGGCAGACTCCCTCTGAACGTTGAAGATTCAAACCTTTCTTTAGGATAAAGCTTATAGTTAGAGCTGGTCCAGGTTTGTCTTAGACCTGATCTTAGTTCTGCTGCTACAGGTCTAGAAGGTCGGGGGTCACATGACACACGGAGCTTCTCTTCCCAGCTTCTCCTTCCTCTTCTCCATCCTCATCACATCAAAGATATTAATATCTCATCAACACATGTTACTGACTGGACTTCTTCCCCGGAGTCCCTTTGCCTTATCGTCCACAGATCCACATCGTGGATTATGATGGTGGATCGAGAATCAGAGATCGTGATCATTATGGTGGATCCTTTATCGTGTTGGCATCTGATAGTGGTGGTGGACCACGATCGAGGTGGCAGCTGATGGCGGATCCTGATCGTGGTGGATCCTGATCGTGGTGGATCCTGATCTTGATGGTGGATCCTGATCTTGATGGTGGATCCTGATCTTGATGGTGGATCCTGATCGTGGTGGATCCTGATCTTGATGGTGGATCCTGATCGTGGACTATGATCACATCAAGTCTGCTTGATATATAATATTTCTCCTCAGATACTCGACCATTACTGACAATAATCCATCAGTTCATTGACCTTCTGCTACAAAGTGTTTATTCTAATCAAAGCTGTAAATACTCTGATCTCTCTGATGTTCTCTGTTCCACGGGACATCTGTTCACTTGTGTCCGTCCTGGGAGACGGATCCTCACATGTGTCTCTGAGGATCTGTCCTGGGAGACGGATCCTCACATGTGTCTCTGAGGTTTCTACCTTCTTTACCTGTTAAAGGTTTTAGTAGTTTGACTCTTTCAAGATTCAAGATTCAAGAGTTTATTGTCATATGCACAACGATAACATTAAGCAGTCGCTTGCAATGAAATGTTTGGGTCACAGGCTCTCTTATAACAATGCTCAATCAAAATTTAAAATTTAAAATAAAATATACATATCTAAAATATATATATACACCCAAAGAAAAAAGAAAAACAATAGTGCAAGTGTGTGCAATAGTGCAAATATGCAATAGTGCAAATATGCTAAAGTGCAGAGTTATGGCAGATGGGAGGAGTTTAAAAGTCTTATGTCCTGGGGGATGAAACTGTCTCTGAGCCTGGTGGGGGGGCCCGATGCTGCGGTACCGTCGGCCAGACGGCAGCAGGCAGAACAGTTTATGGCTGGGGTGATAGGGATCTTTAATGATCCGGTTGGCCTTCTTCCTACACTGCTGGGTGTAGAGGTCCTCCATGGATGGTAGCTCCGTCCTGGTGATGTGCTGGGCAGACTTCACCACCCTCTGTAAAGCCTTACGGTTCAGGGCGGTGCAGCTGCCGTACCAGGCGGTGATGCAGCCAGTCTGGATGCTCTCTATGGTGCACCTGTAGAAGTTGCAGAGAATCCTGGCATCCATGTTGAGCCTCCGCAGCCTGCGGAGGAAGAAGAGCCGCTGTCTGGCCGTCTTCCTGATGGAGTCTGTGTGGTTGGTCCAGGTCAGGTCATCACTGATGTGGACCCCGAGGAACCTGAAGCTGCTGACTCGCTCCACCGTAGTTCCGTTGATGGAGAGGGGGGCGTGTTCTACTCCTTGTCTCTTCCTGTAGTCCACGATCAGCTCCTTTGTTTTGCCGACGTTGAGATGGAGGTTGTTGTCCTGGCACCAAGATGTCAGGGCTCTCACCTGCTCTCTGTAGGCCTTCTCATCGTCGCCGGTGATCAGGCCGATGACGGTCGTGTCATCAGCAAACTTAATGATGGTGTTGGAGCTGTGGGTGGCCACGCAGTCATGCGTGAACAGGGAGGACAGGAGAGGACTGAGCACACAGCCCTGGGGGGCACCGGTGTTTAGAGTCAGGGTGGAGGATGTGGTGCTGCCTATCTGCACCGCCTGTGGTCTGCCCGTCAGGAAGTTCAGAATCCAGTCACGGAGGGCGATGTTGAGCCCAAGGTCTCTGAGCTTGGTGACGAGCTTCAGAGGCACGATGGTGTTGAATGCTGAACTGTAGTCAATGAACAGCATTCTCACATATGTGTCCCTCAGGTCCAGGTGGGAGAGGGCAGTGTGAAGGGTGAGGGAGATGGCATCTGCAGTCGACCTATTTGGCCTGTAGGCAAACTGAAGAGGGTCCAGAGACTCAGGGAGGGAGGAGGTGATGAAGGGTTGACGAGCCGCTCAAAACACTTCATGATGGTGGAAGTGAGTGCTACTGGGCAGTAGTCGTTCAGGCAGAGGGTTTTTGTTTTTTTGGGAACAGGGACAATGATGGTCTCCTTGAAACATGCAGGGACTACAGACTGGAGCAGTGACAGGTTGAAGATGTCTGTGAACACATCTGCCAGCTGATCTGCACACACCTTGAGAGCTCGGCCAGGAATGCCATCAGGTCCAGGTGCCTTGCGTGTGTTGATCCGGTTAAGTGATCTCCACACATCTGCCCTGGATATTACTGGGGGGCAGCGGTCCTCCTGGGCCTCTTGGATCTCCACAGCCGGGGAGTTGCTCTCAAAGCATAGAAGGTGTTCAGATCCTCTGGGAGAGATGCAGACACTACATCCGCACTGCTGGTCTTTGCTTTGTAGTCAGAGATGGTTTTGAGTCCAGCCCACATGTTCCTTGTGTTGGAGCCCTTGTAGTGAGACTCCACCTTGTCCCTGTAATGTCTCTTGGCACTGCTAATAGCACTCCGGAGCGCGTACCTGGACTTCCTGTACTCCTCCAGATCCCCTGAGATGTAGGCATCAGTCCGTGCTTTGAGTTTTGCATGGACGTCACCATTAATCCAGGGCTTCTGGTTTGGGAATGATCGTACAGTAATCCTGGGTACGACGTCATCGATGCATTTGCTGATGTAGCAGATGACCGCGTCCGTGTACGTGTTGATGTTGTCATCCTGGAACACGCACCACTCCGTCATGCTGAAGCAGTCCCGTAGAGCCGAGTCTGATTGGTCAGTCCACCACTGAATGGTCCGAGTCACCGGTCTGTCACGTTTGAGTTTCTGCCTATAGGAAGGCAGCAGCAGAACTGAGACGTGATCTGATTTGCCGAATGGGGGGCGAGGGAGGGCCTTATACGCATCCCGGAAGGGAGTGTAAACATGGTCGAGCGTGTTCGCTCCACGCGTAGGACAGCTGATGTGTTGGTGGTATCTCGGCAGGACTTTCCTCATGTTGGCGTTGTTAAAATCACCGGCCACAATAAACGCAGCCTCGGGCCGTGATGTCTCTGTCCTGTCGATAACCGCATGCAGCTCGTCCAGTGCCTGATGTCGGCATGTGGCGGAATGTACACCGCTGTAATAACGACCGATGTAAACTCCCTCGGGATGTAATAAGGTCGGCATCTGATCATGAGGTGCTCCAGGTCCGGAGAACAGTCCGAAGAAATAATCTCCACATCTGAGCACCACAGATTGTTCACCATGCAGCAGACACCTCCTCCCTTGCTCTTCCCCGAGTTTGTTGTCCGGTCCTGGCGGTGAATGGAGACCCCCTCGGGAACAATGGCGGAGTCCGGGATCGAGGGGTCGAGCCAGGTCTCCGTGAAAACCATCACGTTACAAAACTTAATGTCCCGTTGAAAAGCCATCCTGCTCCGAAGTTCGTCCAGCTTGTTGTCCAGAGACTGAACATTAGCCAGAAGAATACTTGGTAGTGGAGGCCGGTTCTCACGTTTCCTCAGCCGGACTAGGACGCCGGCCCGCGACCCTCGTTTCCTTCGTCGCCTCCGTGCTCCAGGTACGACAGGTAAACAGCGCCATGGGTAATCTCCTTTGTTTGCTGGTGGCGGTGAAAAAGTGTTTTTCACCGTCAACCCGATGAGCAGAAGTTGTTCTCTATCATATAGTATGATAGGGCTCGCTTTGTCAGAGTGCACAATGCAAAATAAAGTAGAATAAATAACAAAAAAACAGATAAAAGAGAAAAAGGAGCAGAGCTGTGGGGGAGCTTGAGACACGGCAGCCTTCCTCGGCGCCATCGTAGCTTAGCTGTTGAGGGTTAAGGACAGAGGACGTCTCACCTTGTTAAAGCCTCTGAGACAAACTGGGATTTGTGAATATGAGACTATACTAATAAGATTTGATTGATTGATTGAAAACTAACAGATCAAATGAAACAACAAACACATGAAGCTTCCGACTCTCTGAGAGAATACGTCTCGAGTTTCAGGAAGAATCAGAGGCAGCATACCTCACAGAGAACAGGCAGCAGTAGTATTAGCAGTTGTATTAAAAAGTACTTGTAGTATTAGTATTATTAGTAGCTTTAATAGTATTTGTACCCACCATGTGGATTGAGTGAACTGCTGCGCGGCGGTCACGGCGTCGTCAGGGTTGGACACCACCATGGGGACCTTGTTGCAGCCCGGCTGCTTCAGGACTCGCTCCAGCTGTCGAACGGTTCGCTCCACAGTGCCACGGGAACACAGATCCACTTTACTGACCACGATAAAGATGGGAACCTTCAGCGCCATGGCCAGGCCCAGGTGCTCCCGCGTGGTTCCGGCTGCATGGACGAGAGCAGGAACATCACGCAGACTTCATTACCCAGAAGCCACTGAAGCTGCTGGTTTTTTATATTATTGATTATTTTCACAGTTGTTGCTTATTATACGTTGAGTATTTTTCCTTGAATTCAACCAATACATTGTAAAATCATTATTCCACAGCATCTGATGAGATCAATCTTATCTTCATGTTCCGTCTCCTCAATGATTCAAAATACATTTTTTTTAATTAAGTACCAAGTATGAGAGTCTACTTTAGACAAACTGAAAAATAAAAATAAACTTAACCCTTAAATCCTGATCTGAAGGTTTAAAAATAAACTGTGTGAGACGGATCCCTTCTGACCTCTAGTGGTGCTTTTAGTGGGAAACACCGGAGAAAAGGGTGAGGGTTATTCTTTGTGACATATTTGTAACAGTAAGTTAAAGCAGATGAAGAAGATGAGGTTGATGAAGACGACAATGAGGAGACTGAAGCTGCTGCTCCTCCGTGACAGAAAGATGGTTCAGGTATCAGATCAGGATGTCACCTGGTCGCCTCCCATTGGACGGGTAACCCTAACATGTACCCTAACCCTCAGCGGAGCCAGAACATCCGACCGAGTCGGAATAAACTGAAGAAAAAGGTAATTGTCAAATTCTTATTATTAATTGATGCAAAGAATAATTGTTATTTCTAAATGAATTGTTGCATGAATGTGATGAAGTTTGTTGATTAATATAAAACCTATGTACAATCATTGGAACACCGGGACCTGTGAACCACAATGTACGGTGTGACGTCTAACATGGCTGCTTCCTGTGGGTGGCGTGCGTGGCTGCAGCTCACCAATGCCGGTGTTGGCGCTCACCACCAGCATGGCGAAGTCGGGGCAGTAGCTGGTGAGACCGAAGATGGTGGTCTTCAGGTACTTGTGGTGTCCGGCGAGGTCGATGAAGGTGATCATCTTGGACGAGCTCTCGCAGATCTCCTCAGCTGTCCGAGATTCACTGTAGTTCACAACCTGTTCGACACGCGACAGGATGACGAGGCCGTTAAAATCACACGAGGAGCTGATATGTGCTCAGGGGAATTCTGTGGTAATCTCAACAATCTCAACTTTCTTCTGAAGCTTTCAAAGGTTTTAAGCTGGACTCATCATCAGAAATATTCAAAGCAAATTTTACACCAGTACAATATTCTGGACTAAAGACTCTCCACCTACGCTTACGTCTATCGTTAGCGTGTCGTTAGCTGTCAGAATTTAAAGTCAGACTTAGGTTCATGATTCCGTCACCTCTCCTTTGCTGTTGAAGCCCAGGATCTCGAAGCTGATGCTGGACGTGCGTCCGGTCTGGATCTCGTGCAGATGTCTGAAGAGGTTGAGCCGCGCTCTGCCTCGCCCGTTGTCCAGCTCGCCCTGCGTCAGGACGCCTAACAGGGTCGACTTTCCTGAGTCCACATTCCCCAGCACTGCCACCCGCAGGTCCAGGAACTGTCCCCGTCCATGATGAGGAGAGGGAATCGAATGATCAGCATGTGGCTCCACTTTCATCAGACTTGACAGAAACGTGCCTGGAGAACAGAATCTCACCTGCTGGTCATCAGGAACTTTTCGAATCAGGACTTCTGCAATTTTCCGAGTGTTTCTGTCAAAGTCGTAGTCCACCTCTCTCTCTCTGAGCAGAGTGATGTCAGCCCCGACTCTGATGACACACGAGAAACTAATTCTGAAAACTAACAACAACAACCTGTGTTTTCAAAATGATGTGAAGATGATTGTCGGTCAAACACCGTGAAAATGCCTCCAACCTTCAGACAAACATGTACGAGTTCACCTACTTCTCCGCCATCCTCTTTAAGGTTTTGAGCGAGGCCTTCATGTCGGCCTCCGTCAGGCCAACCAGCAGGCCGTTGTCTTCCACTCCAATCTGGTAGACGGCCTCGCCACGGCCCTCCTGCAGGCGCCACTTCAGCTGCGTGGCCAGATGCTCGAAGCGATACTGAGTTGGGTTCACCAGCTTCAGCTACAACAGCAGAGAGAGAGATGATGATGTAGCAAATATCCAGAGTCTGTGTGTATGTGGTATAGTAGTGAACAAATTCTCATTTTCAAATATCTTGGTTGGGTTGATGAACAAAATACAAGTCAACGACACCGAGTTTAATCTCATTTGCGACGACTGAAGATGATTTTTAAAGAAACTAAAATCCCTGTTTAACAGTTCAGTCAAACTTATATAAGTAGAAACAATGTTCCGCAGTTCACATTAACATTTAGTCAATTAATACACTTAATTACCTTATATTCAATGTTCCCTTCTTCAGCCTGCAGACACACACACACAGGAGAGATGAGCTTCGTTAACAATGTCACCATCTCACTGAACTGAAACACTACTGAACAGTGAATATCACTGATGAGGAGGACCTCTGGACAGGGTCTCCTCTGGACAGGGTCTCCTCTGGACAGGGTCTCCTCTGGACAGGGTCTCCTGTTTTAACTTCTTAAGGACCTCCATCACTGAGGACCTCACATGGTCAGCCAACTCCACTGCTGTGGTAAAAAAGGCTCAACAGCAGCTCTACTTTGTGTTAAGACTTAAAACAATCTTTTGTCACGGTTCCATCCAGAGTGTTTTACATGTTGTATCACAGCCAACAGACAAATCATCATAAACACAGAAAACACTGGGACTCCCTCTGAACACACTGGTGAACATCTTCACCGCAGCATCATCCTGAAAGATCCTGAACAACAGAACCTTTAAAGCACCTCCAGGCTGAATAAGGATTTTTCCCATGAGCCGTCACTGAACTATGATAAACAGCCCCCCCCCCGTACTGCCACCGCCTCTGCATCATCAAAATATCTCAGGACAAACTCATAGACTCTTTAACTTGAAGAGCAATCCACTGGTTATACTCGTGCAATGTTACTTACAGTGCCCATTATGATGCTTATGATATGATGCTCTTATTATACTGGTTTTATCTTTCTTACTATTATTTAATGATAATTGTGGACAGATGTGTGTGTAGGAATGTGTGCGTGTTGTTTTTTTGTATTTTGTATTTTGTGCAAGGACAATGAAGCTCTGTAATTCTGATCCTCTGCTTCCTGACCCTGAAGAGCTGCTGCTGTAACGAATCCAGAATTCTTCATGTTTTAACAGTTTCCTGCTGAATATTGGAGATAAACTCTGGTTTTTAATAACTTCAGAGTGTTTTTAACTGATCTCAGTTCAGCTTCACTCTTCAGCTGCAGCTGGTTGTGACAGTTGAAGCTGACTCTCAGTCAGTTCTTCTCACAGGAGATGGAACCCACTCAGCAGAGTCACAGAGAACAGACGTTCAGGGAGTGAAGGAGGAAACTTTCAATCATTTTAGTTCAATATTTACAGTGTATAGTATTTAGACATAACACACTAACTAAATTGTTAGTTTTTACTTTCTTTTTGCTCTTTTACCTGTTTTGGTGACATTAATTCCCTGTTTATAGCTCAAATACATTTTTCTGAATATGAATTATTTCAGCTGATACTCCCTTTCATCATGTTACGTCACTATATTTCAATCATATAATTATAATAAATACATGTGTAAATAGGACGAGCCACAGTATTGAACCTCATTTAGTTTGTCCTTCAGGGACAGGCTGAGTTTCATTTTACACATAATAATATTCTGTGTGTAATTATACAAGTTCCTTTTAGGACCTGAGTAAATAAGTGTTTTAATGCAGGTTTATGACTGATATGTTGAACTAGTAAATATTACAACCAGTTGACAGATCACTTTATAAACAGTTTATTAGTGTGAACAACCCTAAGGTCTATTTTCAGTCCTGGTGTTGAGTTCATATTCCTGATGGTTTGATGCTGAAACCACCAAACCAACCGCTGGTAGTTTATGAACTGGTTTAATGATTTCATCAGAGACTTATTTGACCTCTGTGACCTCAGGTTCTTCACCACAGACACATGAATATTTGAAATAGTCACATTTGTGAGTGCAGCTCGGTGTGACGTCTGTGAACAGCACAGCTGTTTGTGAACAGCTGACTCAGATTCTACACGTTATAAACACACGTTACACATGTGTTATTACATATGATGTTGTGTGACTGAAGTTAACACTCCCTCCAGCAGCAGCAGCTAGCGGAGGGCTAACTGTGGGCTAACGGAGGGTAACTGTGGGCTAACGGAGGGTAACTGTGGGCTAACGGAGGGCTAACGGAGGGCTAACTGTGGGCTAACTGTGGGCTAACGGAGGGTAACTGTGGGCTAACGGAGGGAGCTAACGGAGGGCTAACTGTGGGCTAACGGAGGGCTAACTGTGGGCTAACGGAGGGTAACTGTGGGCTAACGGAGGGAGCTAACGGAGGGCTAACGGAGGGCTAACTATGGGCTAACGGAGGGAGCTAACGGAGGGCTAACGGTGGGCTAACGGAGGGTAACTGTGGGCTAACGGAGGGAGCTAACGGAGGGTAACTGTGGGCTAACGGAGGGAGCTAACGGAGGGCTAACGGAGGGAGCTAACGGAGGGCTAACTGTGAGCTAACGAGGGCTAACGGTGGGCTAACGGAGGGAGTTAACGGTGGGCTAACTGTGAGCTAACGGTGGGCTAACGATGGGCTAACGGTGGGCTAACGGAGGGCTAACTGTGGGCTAACGGACGGCTAACGGAGGGCTAACTGTGGGCTAACGGAAGGCTAACGGAGGGAGCTACCTCCGGGGGCAGGAACGGCGGAGGGTTGTTCCGCTGGGTCTTTTTGTTCCGTCTCCTCCGGCCTCGTTTGCTTCTTCTTGTCCGGGACTTCTTCGACGCTTTCCTTCCGGTGTTCCCGGGGCCGGAGCCCGGTCCGTGTCTGCTGTGTCCGGGAGAAACTGCACCACTTTGGGATAAATCCACCATGGCTGGGCTCAGTCACCGGGACTCGAACTCACGGCGATGAAATAAGAATAATTCACCGATGAAGATCTCCGCTGCGACATCACCTCCACATTAACACTGATGAAGATGAAGATGCTCTCTCCTCAGCATCATCACCGCTGTACAACACCTGCTTCCGCCTGGGAGTGTCAAAATAATGTACTTTACGACTTCAAAATAAAGTACAGCAGATGACATAGATCGTCCCAGTGAGTTTACAACAGGAAGTCAACCAATCAATCAATCAATCAATAATCACATTTTATTTTGTCTCATAGATCTTAACAAGCAGCAACATCCTCTGTTCTTAACTCAACAAGAGTAAAACTACCAGAGGAACTTTATTAACAGTAAATCAAGCTCAGATTGGACGTCCGGACCAGCAAGAGCTCCTTAATATCCCCAGGTGTAGTGATGTAGGTTTTGTAGAAGTTGTGTCCACATGGTACTGACCGGATCAGTGAGGACATCCAGACAGATGGAGCTCAGAAACTGATCTTCAGAACTTCCAGCATGTCAACACCCTGAGAGCAGAGTAACAGTTCAAACTGTGGTTAAAGAAGTCCTCATAAGGGACTAATAAAGGACTCACTTCTCTTATCTGATCTTTTATCTCCTATATTATATCTGATCTCTGATCTGAACGTGTGTTGAACCGCGGTGTTTGATGGGCTCTGTGGTTCTGGTCCCAACCTTAGCAGTAGCAGGACAATGTCAACTTGCAGAGCAGTGAATGACAAGAATCTTCCAGTGAAACTCGAGTACATACATTGTTCTCTCCTGTGAAGTTGAGGATTTGTGTAAATACTGACAGAACAAAGTAAAAAACACCTTCTGTTCTCACCCTAGAGAAAATTCTATTGAAATATCTTGATTTTCACACACAGAGATTCGACCCGACCGCAGTTCTGGTCTGCTTCACTGTCACTTTCATGAACTCTCCTCTCTCGGATGTTGGCTGTTATGCTGTCCTCTGCTGGACACAAAGGGGAAACACATCTGACTTGTACAAATCTTATACACTCTGAGGTGAATGTTCAGATAACTGGTCACAAGCCATCTTGCAAGCCGTCACATGACCGTCATCACAGATCAAGCCATGAAGAGGAGCCTGTATGTGCTCTACATCGATAACAAGGTTTTGGTGCAGGCTGGAGGCAGTGGGCTAGTGTCCATTACCTGAGAAGCTCCTGCTGTGGGCATGGTCTTGATTGACCTGTCTGAGGACAATTCATATGGTAAACAGGGTGGTCCACATTGAAGACAGCGCCTCTCCCAGGAGAGTGGTGGTTCCACCTGGATGTAGTGACCCAGGTCGCCTAGATCAGTCATTTTGCATCCATGGAAATGGTCCATTGCCTAGAACGGTTCTCCCTCATGGAGAGTAGGACGTCAGATTTGGAGTCTAGCCTTTGCAGAGTTCATCTCTCAACAGTTAGACAGGACTGTCGATGAGACATCGTGAAAGTCTGGTGCTCCATCGACTTGAGCTAATTACTCCTAAGACTTGGTTTTGGGTTTGAATGTTGACCCATTAGCTTGTTCTGCCTTGTGTCCTTCACTCCATGGCGTCTCCGTTGGACCAAGGCAAGGCAGCTAATTTGATTATGGTTCATGCCCATGTCATTTCACCATTTCATGGTTGGGTTGATGGTTTGGTTGGCATCTTTTAGTGGGCCAGCTTCTGAAAGGGGCCTGATTCTTGAATGAGTGGCTGTGGCTGTAGAGCAGTTGTCCTCCAACCAGAAGGATGGTGGCTCGAATCCCAGCCCATGCCTCATAGATGTTGAATGCACTACTGGACTGGAAGTAGCTTTGGATAAAAGCTGAATGACTTGTAATATTGTGACCTGGGAAATCATTGGGCAAGTTGGTCTTTAATTTAGTTTAGATCCTTCACAGATCTTTGAACCTTTATGAGCTGCAGAAATATTATATTTTACATTTCCAGTCAGGCGCTGCATAGACAGCTACGTCAGGTCCTCAGGGGTCCTCACTGCCCTGAGCCTCCGCCTGATCACAACCCACCGGAGAACATCTCGACTTTCACCGGAGAACAACCGGAGAACAAGCGGAGAACATCTCGACCCTCAGCAGAACCTCCGGGACTCGAGAGGCTGCTGGAGGAATGATGGGCGGCCGGTCGAGTGCGTTAGCTGCGGGGCTGTGCGGGGCTCTGTTCCTCGGGTACTGTGTCTACTTCGACAGGAAGAGACGGAGCGACCCGGAGTTCAGGAACCGGCTGCGGGAGCGTGAGTGTTGACCTCCTCTTCTTCACCTTCACCGGGCCCGGGAGGGGCTCCGTCCGGTCCGTGTGGTCCGGTCCGTGTGGTCCGGTCCGTGTGGTCCGGTCCCTGTGATCTGGTCCGTGTGATCTGGTCCCTGTGATCCGGTCCGTGTGGTCCGGTCTCTGTGATCCGGTCCCTGTGATCTGGTCCGTGTGGTCCCTGTGATCCGGTCCGTGTGGTCCGGTCGCTGTGGTCCGGTCCCTGTGATCTGGTCCGTGTGGTCCGGTCCGTGTGGTCCGGTCCCTGTGATCTGGTCCCTGTGATCCGGTCCGTGTGGTCCGGTCCCTGTGGTCCGGTCCCTGTGATCCGGTCCGTGTGATCTGGTCCCTGTGATCCGGTCCGTGTGGTCCGGTCCCTGTGGTCCGGTCGCTGTGGTCCGGTCTCTGTGATCCGGTCCCTGTGATCTGGTCCATGTGGTCCCTGTGATCCGGTCCGTGTGGTCCGGTCCCTATGGTCCGGTCGCTGTGGTCCGGTCCCTGTGATCTGGTCCGTGTGGTCCGGTCCGTGTGGTCCGGTCCCTGTGATCTGGTCCGTGTGGTCCGGTCCCTGTGATCTGGTCCCTGTGATCCGGTCCGTGTGGTCCGGTCCCTGTGGTCCGGTCCCTGTGATCTGGTCCGTGTGGTCCGGTCCGTGTGGTCCGGTCCCTATGATCTGGTCCGTGTGGTCCGGTCCGTGTGGTCCGGTCCCTGTGATCTGGTCCGTGTGGTCCGGTCTCTGTGATCCGGTCCCTGTGATCTGGTCCGTGTGGTCCCTGTGATCCGGTCCGTGTGGTCCGGTCCGTGTGGTCCGGTCCCTGTGATCCGGTCCGTGTGGTCCGGTCCCTGTGGTCCGGTCCCTGTGATCTGGTCCGTGTGGTCCGGTCCGTGTGGTCCGGTCCCTATGATCTGGTCCGTGTGGTCCGGTCCGTGTGGTCCGGTCCCTGTGATCTGGTCCGTGTGGTCCGGTCTCTGTGATCCGGTCCCTGTGATCTGGTCCGTGTGGTCCCTGTGATCCGGTCCGTGTGGTCCGGTCCGTGTGGTCCGGTCCCTGTGGTCCGGTCGCTGTGGTCCGGTCCCTGTGATCTGGTCCGTGTGGTCCGGTCCGTGTGGTCCGGTCCCTGTGATCTGGTCCGTGTGGTCCGGTCCCTATGATCTGGTCCGTGTGGTCCGGTCCCTATGATCTGGTCCGTGTGGTCCGGTCCCTGTGGTCCGGTCCGTGTGGTCCGGTCCCTGTGATCTGGTCCGTGTGGTCCGGTCCCTATGATCTGGTCCGTGTGGTCCGGTCCCTGTGGTCCGGTCCGTGTGGTCCGGTCCCTGTGATCTGGTCCGTGTGGTCCGGTCCGGCCCGGCTCGGTTTGGTTTTGTTCTTCTTTGTCTTTTCCCGGTTTCCCACAGGCTCAGACCCGGTTCGGTTCGGTCCGCCATGCTGACAAACTGAACTCAATTAACACCGTCCCCAGGTTAATTGAGCTCATGTGTTAAACTGGTTTAAATCTGGTTTAACATTGGTTCTCCACATGTTCTCCACATGTTCTCCACATGTTCTCCACATGTTCCTGTGGGTTCTGCAGGTTTATTGGAGATCGTTTGTCTTTGACCCTGTGATTGGCTGAGGACCTGTCCAGGAATGAGTCATATAGACACTTTTAATTAGACATTATGGAGATTTGAAGAAAGGATAATTTGTATTATCCGTTTGCTGTTGTTACTTGATTTTACCTTCAAAAATCTACTGAATATGGAAGTTTCCTCTGGCGGCGGCCAAACGTTTGCTCACATCAGACATCTTGTCTAATACTGTAAATGTGTCCATTGGGGGACTAAGGACTCACTTCTCTTATCTGATCTTTTATCTCCTATGTTATATCTGATCTCTGATCTGAACGTGGGTTGAACCGCGGTGTTTGATGGGCTCTGTGGTTCTGGTCCCAGGCAGGAGGAAGCAGAAGGCAGTGAAGGAGAGCGCAGGTCAAGCAAAGGTGAGAACAGTCTCTTCTCTGTTGATGTGTTCAGATTCTCAGATTCACAACAAATGAATGATAAACACTGATTCAGTTTAAAAATTCAGTGAAATGTTTCTGACTCAAAACTTAAGAATCATTCTACACAGTCCTTCTGACTTATTTTGATTATTATCAGTGAAGTTTTGTTATTCTCTTAAAATCACATGTTATTTTAATACAGGTTCTAAAGGCAGATCTTTCACACTAGTTTTAGCAGTTTCAAACTTTTATAGTCGACATAATGTCCATGAAAGTTCTTGTTTGAACCACCGACGGGTTCATATTGTTGTTTTGAGACAGTTGGTTTCACCAGACGTTAAATCGCTCTGTTCTATGATCTACAGCCGCCTCAGTCTCTAGGTGTGTGTTGTTGTGTGGACGTCACCTCAGACGGTTTCTTCCACCACGGAAAGTCGCACAATAACACAAACTGACGAGATCGAAGCAGCGGTAGATGTTAGAGGTGCCAAGTAAAGTGTATGTTTTTATCAATGGACTCGGTTGATCTGCCCTAAAGTTGGACCAGTATTCAGCTTAGGACCATGAGTAAACGTTTTCCAGACTCTGAAGACCAGTTGTTTTAAACTGAAAGTTGATTCTCCTGCAGCTCCCGGACCTGAAGGACGCTGAGGCGGTGCAGAAGTTCTTCCTGGAGGAGATCCAGCTGGGGGAGGAGCTGCTGGCTCAGGGTAACACCCCCTCACCTACAGCAAATTCATTTTATTCAGTCTCGCTCTCAGGTCGGACGAAATTGTCTGGATAATTGTCTCTTGTGTTTCCGTCTCCTTCCACAGGAGACTATGAGAAAGGTGTGGACCACCTGACCAACGCCATCGCAGTGTGTGGTCAGCCTCAGCAGCTGCTGCAGGTCCTGCAGCAGACTCTGCCGCCGCCCGTCTTTCAGATGCTGCTCACCAAACTGCCCAGCATCAGCCAGGTAGGCCCACCATCGCCTTAACTGGTCCAACTCCATCCACTGGGCCAGACGTCTTCCTGACTGTCCATGTTTTGTTGTTTTGAAAATAAAAACACTGCTGTGAACCTTTGTCTTCTTGCAGCGTATCGTGAGCGCACAGAGTCTGAGTGAGGATGATATAGAATGAGGAGAAGGCTGAGAGGAAACGACCCCCCCGCCCAACCATCACCCATCCTCCTCCTCCTCACCTGGACCTCCTCGTTACATCATGACCGTCCAACGCCTGCGTCACTCAGGCCGTCACTTCCCACCACGGCGTCCTAAGGGAACTCCTTTTTATTCCTGGTTTGTCCGTGACAGTTTTGTTAGGTTTTGTTTTTTTAATGGAAATTACCCGTTTTGGGGTAAAATATCCCCGTCAGAAAACTTTTAACAAGCTCCAACATTAACTGTACATGTGCTGACTAACTGGCCCGGGTCTTTGTTTCCAACCGCAATCAGCTGCTGACGGCCTCGTACACCAGGTGGCGCTGTCACACGTTATTCATGATGTCAGTCGTAGAAACATCGTCTCCTCTGCTTCTCAGTATTTATTGTTCTGTTATCATCTGTCTGATGCAAACACTTTTTACAAAGTGATGAAATGTTTTGTTCGTGTTAAAGACGATGAACCTCTTTAGAGAAATAAAATAAAAAGCTGAACAAACAGTGAAGTTGTGTTTTGACTGACGTAACAAGGGCAGAGCAGATGATTGACAGCTCTCTTCTGGTCAATCACTCGCTGCTTTTTTCTGCCAGAATCTTCAAAGTGTTTTGGTTCCACTGTATTTTGCAAATGTCACTGAATTTTCACCTTCAGGAAGATTCAGTGACGGTTACGTTTAAAACCATGTCCAGCAGCGCTCTGATGTCTCAGCCTGTTGAACCTTTACCGACAGAAAACATCTCTGACAAACACTTAACGTCTACTTTGATGATTTTTTTTTAGCTTGGTTCATGTCCCATCTGCTAACATGGAGGTTTACGATCTATACTGCAGCTAGCCACCAGGGGGCGACCCAGAGCTTTTGGCTCCACTTTGTCGTCCATCTTTATTATGTTGTCAGATTTGAGATTCTGATCGGCTCATTCGATTCCTTCGTTAAGATTGATCGAGGAGTCAAAATGAAACTTTTGAATTTATTTGTGTTCACAATTTACAGATTTAAAGGTTTAAGAAAATCCTTTTGATAAAGAACAGCAACAGAAAATGTCATCCAATAAAACAAGGTAGAAACTTGTGTTTTCTTTGAGAAGTTGAATCATGTGCTCAGTCTAAAGTTTCCTCGGGTCAGATGTGAACAGTTTTGTTCGGCTTCACTTTCTTCTTCAGTTTCTTCTTTTTAATTGGATCCACCATTTGTCCTTTGAAGGATCCGGAGCTTTTGGTCGGCCTTTGCTGGTTTCCTGTGAACTTCTTTTGAGACTTAAAACCTCCTCTCTCCCGCCCGGGGCCCTTGGCGGGGCCCTTGGCGGCGCTCTTGGCGGGGCCCTTGGCGGCGCCCTTGGCGGGGCCCCTTCCCGGCCTCCCTGTGGTTCCTCTGTCGTTTGTTTTCTTCTTTTGTTTTTCTTTCTTCACGGACCTCTTCACCCGGACGGCTCGGCCCTCCAGCTTCGAGCCGTCCAGTTTCAACGCCAGCTGGACCGAGTCGGGACTCTGAGGACACACACAGGTAAAATGTGTTAAAACACAGTCGATGTTCAGATTTAGAGTCTTTATAAATACTATCTTTTGATCAAATTTAAGAAATCTTGTATAATATGAGTTATTTATGAAGTGTAGTTGTGATGAGGAGGAGGACGATGGTCGCAGCCTCTTCATCAGAAAGCTCAGAGTCGTCGTACCTCAAACAGGATGTATCCAAATCCTTTCCCCAGCCCAGAGTTCTGGTCTCGGACGAGTCTCACTGCCTCCACTGAGCCACACTCCTCAAAATGTTGTCGAAATGCGCTTTCGTTTATTTCTAAAATCAGATTTAACAAGTTAGTGTTGAAGTTCATCTGCTGCCGTTCCCTGAACCAGAACACTGAGGAAAAACTCACCGAACGAGAGGTTCCCCACGAAAACAGAACGTTTGTGATCGTGCTGCAAGAGGAGAACACGAAGGATTAATCATCACGTGAGTTGGAGCACAGAGTTTGGACAGATGTTAACTAACGTTGAAGACCTACTGATGAGCTGTCAGTCACTCGGTCCACTCGGATGTGGAAGTCTTTCTCGATCTCCGTGCCGTTACTGCGGAACAGAATAAACACGTGATGAGTTAATAACAGCTGCGTGTTATTATAACGTGGTATTGGTCCAGGTTTGCTGCGACCGTCTGACCTTTCCAACGCCTTGGCGACGCCGTCATCGTCTGTAAACACCACGTAGGCATTAACGCTTTGCTTCTTGGGATGAATTTTGCGTCTGAGGTATAAATGAAAGATGCTGTTGATTGGTGGTTTCAGTTGCAGTGAAAGTTAACTGTGATTTCCAGTGAGGGATTAACGAAGCAGCTGGTGTCAGAGGAAAACTGGTTGCAACTGACGAGTTTCTCTCTTTGTTTCATTATCTTTTCTAAAAACTCTTGAACCTGAAGTGGACATAACGTCAGGTTTGATTACAACGATACAAAACAGAGAAAATCTAAGAAGTAGGTACAGATGAAATACAAAGAACTAATCTTTCCAAACTGGAGATTTATGTAAATGAATCAACAAATCAACTCGTCGTTTTCTCATATTTCATCTTTAAAAACAAACGTTTTTCATATTATGAAAATGTGTTAAGAACAAAATCTAACAGAAAACGTACTTGATGGCTGCGACTTTCCGGGATATGGAGGGATCCTCTCTGACCTGCAGGGAACAAACAGATCATGTGACTGATGTCGGGGAACATTCGGACGTTCACTCCAACACACCTGAAAACACAGGTCACATGACCGTCACTGGTCATGTGACGTAAACAGGAAGTAGATTGTCTCCTCTGCAGCTGGTTGCTTAGTAACAGAAACTCCTCTGAAGGAGGAGCAGTGAAGGTGAAGAGTCAGAGCAGGGACGACGAGGTGGAACTGTAACTGACAGGAAGTGTTAGCGACGCTTTGTGTTCACCGCTGGTCGTCGAGTCATGTGACTGATGAGAACCAATCAGGAAGAGAACGTGTCATCGTTTACTAAAGTCTCAGTTTCTGTTCAGACTCAAACACAAACCCAGAGTTTTCAAAATGAAAACGAGAGCAGAAGCATTTACACAAGTCTCCAACAGGAGTAACCATAGCAACAGTGATGAGTTTTAAAACTGAAAGGTCTCTGGGCGAAGTCGGAATCTCTGAACACACAGAGTCAAATAAGAGAATATCAGATTTAAATGACAAAGATTCAAAGCTGCATTCACAGCAGCTTTTAAATCTGAAAAATCATTTCAGCAAAATCACATTAAAAACTCTCCCCAGATATTTGTTTCCATGAACTTGTGTATTTTGTTGTGTTTTCACTTTCCTCAACCACGAGACCAGTCACAATGTCACTGGTCTTACTCCCGTCAACGCACACAGATGAATTTAACTGTGACACTTTGTGGTGCGTCAGTGGTGATGGACAAACTGTTTCCTGTTGTGTTTTTGTGTCTGTGTTTTTACCACAGAGCGAAAGCGGATGGACTCGATGGATCCTTTATTCCTGAAGAGGCTCCGCAGGGTCTGAAGCACAGAAGAAGAACATCAGGTCAGATGATCCATCAACAACAGGAAACACATGATAATGGTCGCGCTCTTTAATCTCTACCTTCTTGGTGCAGCTGATGGGCAGGTTACCCACAAACACCGTCCTCTTTCTCTTCACTGACTCTTCCTCTCTGCAGGCTTTCGTCCTCTGCCTCTTCATCACCCATAACTCTGTATCGTTCTCTCTACCCGACCCTGAAGCCTTCCTCTTCTTCACGGACATCCCCTTCCCTCGCTCGTCTTCGTCTGCCTCCTGCAGGCTGCTCTCTCTGAGGAAGAGGACGAAGGAGACGCCAGAGTCACAGATGAAAGTTTTCAAAAAGAAAACTCTTTTTAAAAAAGATTCAGTGATTTACATTTTTCAAAAAGATGTAGGGAAGAAAAAGACCAGCAGCTCTTTGGATCTAGAATCTGATTGGTCTGTTTTTGAACTTCTCACCTGTTCTCCAGCTTCTGTTCGGCCGCTGATTTCTCTGGCAGCTTCTTCTTCTGACCTTTGACCTCTGGAGTCTCCTTCTTCTGCTGCTGCTGCTCCGAGCCCCTCTGAACCGGCTGCCGACAACAAGGACACGTTAAAGCCTCGTGTGACAATACACACCTACACACTGTGGCTGTCACAAACATCCACCAGATCCCCACATGTCTCCATCAGAGCATGTTCGGTTCCCTCCTGTGTCTGTGCTGGACTCACCTCGGGCGCAGGCTGAAACAGAAGAGACGCAGCCGGTGTCGTGGTGCTGAACAATGCCGCCAGCGAGCCAGACGCCGCAGAACTCTTCTTAAACAAACTCCCTGACACCTGACCCACCACGTAGTCAGAGGCCGGTTCTGAAGACGCCTCAGCACTGAGGACACAGGAAACTCATTTACATAAAGAGACAGTAAACGAAATATCACTGATTTTATTTTGTGTTTAAACAGAGTGACGAGGTTTAGGATGGACGGACGGAGAGACAGATGGATAGATGGACAGATGGACAGATAGATAGATGGACAGATGGACAGATAGATAGATGGACAGATAGATAGATGGACAGATAGATAGATAGATACAGCGGGTAAAATAAGTATTGAACACGTCACCATTTTTCTCAGTAACTATATTTCTAAAGGTGCTATTGACATGAAATTTTCACCAGATGTCGTTAACAACTCAAGTAATCCATACATACAAAGAAAACCTAACAAATAAGTTCAGAAATTAAGTTACGTGTAATCAAATGGAATGACACAGGGAAAAAGTATTGAACACGCTAACTGAAATTGATTTAATACTTCGTACAAAAGCCTTAGTTGGTGATGACGGCTTCAAGACGCCTCCTGTATGGAGGGTTATGGAGAAACCAGTCACATGCATTGCTCAGGTGTGATTTTGGCTCATTCTTCCACACAAACAGTCTTCAACTCTTGAAAGTTCCGTGGGCCTCTTCTATAAACTCTGATCTTTAGTTCTTTCCATAGATTTTCTGTTGGATTCAAGTCAGGTGATTGGCTGGGCCATTCCAGCAGCTTTATTTTCTTTCTCTGAAACCAATTGAGAGTTTCCTTGGCTGTGTTTGGGATCCTTGTCTTGCTGAAATGTCCCCCCCCTCGTTTCATCTTCATCATCCTGGTAGATGGCAGCAGATCTTTATCAAGAATGTCTCGGTACATTTTTCCATTCATCCTTCCTTATATGAAGTTTGCCAGTGCCGTATGTTGAAGACCAGCCCCACACCGTGATGTTCCCACCTGGGGGGATGTGCAGTGCCCTTTGACCTCCACACATGGTGTGTGTTATGACATCCAAAGAGTTCCATTTTGGTCTCATCTGACCAGACGTTATTCTCCCAGTATTTCACAGGCTTGTCTAAATGTTGTGCAGCAAACTTTAAACGAGCTTCAACGCAGTCTTGCGTGGTGAGCGTGCATACAGGCCACGGCGGTTGAGTGCATTACTTCCTTCTGTAACCAATGCCATCAGTATGTTTTGGAACAATAAGGTTGTGAAGGTCTTGAGAGAGCTCTTTGCTTTCACCATCATGAGATGTTTCTTGTGTGACACCTTGGTGATGAGACACCTTTTCATCAGCCATCAGTCGGGACTGAACCAGCTGATGTTCTTTCCACTGACAAGGGGCAGGATTGATTTCTAATTACTGACAGAGTTCAGCTGGTGTCTTGTCTTTCCATGCCTCTTTGCACCCCCCTTTCTTCAGGTGTTCAATACTTTTTCCCTGTGTCATTCCATTTGATTACACATATCTTAATTTCTGAACTTATTTGTTTGGTTTTCTTTGTATGTATGGATTACTTGGGTTGTTACTGACATCTGGTGAAAATATCATGTCAATAGCACCTTTAGAAATATAGTTACTGAGAAGAATGGTGACGTGTTCAATACTTATTTTACCCGCTGTAGATAGATAGATAGATAGAAGGATAGAAGGATAGATAGATAGATAGATAGAAGGATAGAAGGATAGATGGATAGATAGATAGAAGGATAGATAGATGGATAGAAGGATAGATAGATAGAAAGAAGGATAGATAGATAGATAGAAGGATAGATAGAAGGATAGATAGATAGATAGAAGGATAGAAGGATAGATGGATAGATAGATAGGATAGAAAGAAGGATAGATAGATAGAAAGAAGGATAGATAGATAGAAGGATAGATAGATAGAAAGAAGGATAGATAGATAGAAAGAAGGATAGATAGATAGATAGATAGAAGGATAGAAGGATAGATAGAAAGAAGGATAGATAGATAGAAAGAAGGATAGATAGATAGAAGGATAGATAGATAGAAAGAAGGATAGATAGAAGGATAGATAGAAGGATAGATAGATAGAAAGAAGGATAGATAGATAGAAAGAAGGATAGATAGATAGAAAGAAGGATAGATAGATAGAAAGAAGGATAGATAGATAGATAGATAGAAGGATAGAAGGATAGATAGAAAGAAGGATAGATAGATAGAAAGAAGGATAGATAGATAGAAGGATAGATAGATAGAAAGAAGGATAGATAGATAGAAAGAAGGATAGATAGATAGAAAGAAGGATAGATAGATAGAAAGAAGGATAGATAGAAGGATAGATAGAAGGATAGATAGATAGAAAGAAGGATAGATAGAAGGATAGATAGATAGATGGATAGATAGATAGAAGGATAGATAGATAGAAAGAAGGATAGATAGATAGGAAGAAGGATAGATAGATAGGAAGAAGGATAGATAGATAGAAAGAAGGATAGATAGATAGAAAGAAGGATAGATAGATAGGAAGAAGGATAGATAGATAGAAAGAAGGATAGATAGATAGATAGATAGATAGGATAGATAGATAGATAGAAGGATAGATAGATAGATAGATAGATAGATGGATAGAGAGACAGCTAGATAGATAGAGAGAGAGAGAGATAGATAGACAGATAGATAGATAGATAGATAGAGAGACAGAGAGAGAGAGAGACAGAGAGAGAGATAGATAGAGAGATAGATAGAAGGATAGATGATAGATAGATAGATAGATAGATAGATAGAAGGATAGATAGATAGATGATAGATAGATAGACAGATGGATAATAGATACATAGATAGTCCGTCACAGTAACTGAGTCCATGTAAAACAAAGTAAACAAACCTGTGGTCAACTTTCTTCTTCATTGTTTCTTCAGATTGTTACTTGCGTTACTTGCGTTACTTCCGCTCCTTTCTTCTTCTTCTTCTTCTTCTCGTTGAATTTAATGATAAATGAACAATAAACACACTTGAGCGGAAACGACCGTTCACATGTTCTCCAGTCGCACTCTGCTGTCCTGCTGACAATTCTGTCCCCCGGGAAACACGGTCACATTAACACAAAGCTTCCGCTGATGTTTCCAGAGTTTAATTGTGATGTGAACGGTGAACGACAGACTTCCGGTCAGATAACTGTGACTTAACACTTAAAGAGTAAATATATGAAAATAAAAGTTCAATTATTTATCTGTTCATTTCTAAATTATAAGTTCATTTCATTTAAAGCTTCAAGCGGAAACAGGTACGACGACGAAACGAGTCACTTCCGGTGCAGCTTGCCTGTGTTGTGGTCGTCAGCCGAGGAAGCTAACACTTAGCCGAGGAAGCTAACTCTTTAGTGTCTCTGCGGTTACACCTTGTGTCTTCTCCATGGGAATCGAACACACGGAGCCGGAGGTGCCGGACGATGCGGTGGGCAGGCGGGTGTTCTGCGGCGCGGAGCGGGCCACGGTCCGGTACGTGGGCCCGGTACCACCGACAGAAGGTCAGAACCGACACATCATGTCACAGCCTCATCGTGTGGATGATACTATAGAGTGTACATAAGAGAAATACAAGGATCATGAATCATGTGTTGAATCATCACACAATCTCTGAGCTGTCAATCAATCAGTTGTATTAGTGTAGTTCATATTCACAGTTTGTCTCAGAGACATTTAACAAGGTGAGACATCCTCTGTCCTTAACCCTCAAGAGTCAATCTACTAAAACCTTTAACAGGTGAAGAAGGTAGAAACCTCAGAGACACGTGAGGATCCGTCTCCCAGGACGGACACAAGTCCAGTAGATACCAGGTGTAATGTGTGTGTGTGGGGGGGGGGTGCGTTCAGGGCTGTGGCTCGGTGTGGAGTGGGAGGAGCCCAGCAGAGGTAAACATGACGGCAGCCATGACGGAGTCCAGTATTTCACATGCAGGTAAGATTCATCACTTTAAAGCTGCTCAATGCTACTGAATCAGGATTCTTCATGTTTCACAGTTTCCTGCTGAATATTGGAGATAAACTCTGGTTGTTAATAACTTCAGAGTGTTTTGAACTGATCTCAGTTCAGCTTCACTCTTCAGCTGCAGCTGGTTGTGACAGTTGAAGCTGACTCTCAGTCAGTTCTTCTCACAGGAGATGGAACCCACTCAGCAGAGTCACAGAGAACAGACGCTCAGGGAGAGAAGGAGGAAACTTTCTCATGTTCACACTAAACATCAGACTCACTTTCATCCAGCTGCTGCTTTAGAATAAACAGTTTCAGACATGAACACAAGTTGAGCTATAAACCGTCTTCACCACACGATGGAAACATTCAGGGATATTTTTATTATAATTATTTACAGTCTGTGATTGTAAAAATTGAAAGAGTTTAATTTCTGTTGATAGAATAACTTGTCTGATGACCAGTGATGTAGATCTGATAGATTCAGCTGTTGTCTCTCAGACATGCTACAGGCGGCTCCTTCGTCCGTCCAGCGAAGGTGAGCTTCGGCGTGGACTACCTGACCGCTGTGCGACAGGCGTACGACAACGACCCAGACAAACTGCTGAGTGACACAGTGTCCGCTATGTTTAAGGAGCCCATCCAGGAGCGCAGGTACGACGCTGTGAGGAGGAAGAGGTGAAGATGAAGATCAGTTCATTTCACCCCCTGCTTGTGTCTCTAGTTTTCAGAGTCTGACGGCAGCGTTGCTTGGAGACCGTCAAGTGAACGGACCCGGAAGTGACGGAGAAATCAGGAAAACCACACCCAGTATCTTTTCAGAGTTGCGCCGACCTCGGCTGAACTTAAACATTAATGATATTTTTATTGTTCCATTCAGAGTCAACTACTCGGCCAAAAGTATATGGACACCAAAGCACAGCACCCAGATCCAAACTGTGGGCAACAGAACATCCACTTGGTCTGAGTCTGTCTCTGTAGAATCACATGTGTTGTTAAAAGTCCAGTAAAGTGTGGATTTGGACACGTGATACATTCAATATTAATAAACCAGTGATTGTTGTCACTGTGCGTGTGATCGTGTTCAGTGAAGCTTTAACGTCAGTGACCAGACATCAAGTGGTTGGACATGTGTCGCAGTCTGTTGTCCTGCTGGGAGGACGTGTCCACCATCACTGGGCAGCTGGAGGGACTGGAGGTTCTCCAGCTCAGGTAGTGTGTGTGTGTGTGTGTGTGTGTGTGTGTGTGTGCGTGTGCGTGTGTGTGTGTGTGTTGTGGGGGTGTGTGTGTGGGGGGGGTGTCTGTCTCTCTGAATGTGTGTGTCACTGAACATTGTTTTGTTGTGTAGCTACAACACTCTGCGTTTGCCCTCCGACTCCTCGTCTCTGTGTCGGTCGTTCTTCAGCCTCAAAGTTCTCAGTCTGATCAGATGTGACCTCACCTGGCCACAGGTACACAACTGGCTAGATCACACACACACACACACACACACACACACACACACACACACACACACACACACACACACACACAATAACAAACATATTTCTAATATCTGTGCTATTTCTATGTTTTTATGCTGTGGTCAAATTACATAGGACATATTTATTAAATATGATATTTATGAATATATAAAAACATGTACACACAAAATATTCACACATTCTTTAAATACAGTTTTTTAAGTTCTATTGGACTTGATACTGGAATTTATTTTTCTGTAAATACATGTTTAACATAATATTTCAGTACCTTAAGGAAATTATTTAATAATTTGGAAATTGATATATAACTATCTGAGGATTTATACCAACATTCCAGTAACTGTAGCTAAAGCACATGTTAAACACTATTTTCAACTGATTTGTTAAAATTGTCCGATGTGTATTTATGATTCAAAATACTTACCCAACAATGAGATGAACTATCTGCCCCTGGTTTGGAAATTATAAATACCAGTGCTAAGGAACTGTACAAATGCATTTTATATCAATATATTTTACAATATTTTTCCTTTACAGTGAAGAAAAGTAAAAAGTTCTGATGAGAATGGTTTTTACATATTTCATATGTGTTTACTTTGTTTTAAATGTTGGACTAATAATATCTATATATTCATTATCAACTGTAGCATGAAGTAAGTGAATAACATGTATTTACAGACATATATTTTATACATATTATCTTTATTGGTGTACTTTTTGGGGTTTAATTTAGGTACAGAGTTATATACAATGACAATATATTTCTCTGTATTCATAAATATTATATAGAAAAGTGTATAGGCATAAAAACTAAGATTGAAAATTCCTACATCAGAATTAGTTTCACCAGTATGTGTGAGTATTTTGTGTATATGCTTTGAATGTAATAGAACATCATTTAATGATATTTAGAAGGATTTCCTATGTCGTCACGTTTACATCCTGATCCTTTCTCTCGTTGCTCAGATCCTGGAGTGCGCCCCCATGTGGCCACAGCTAGAGGATCTCTGTGTGGAAGAAAACAACATCACGGAGCTGCAGAGGTGACGTTGGTTTACTTCAGAGCCACGTTTGTTTCCTGTCGTCCTGATGCTAACTGCTGTGTCTCTTAAAGGCCGGAGGGCGTCCTGCAGAACGTCACCAAGCTCAATCTGTCCCGAAACCCCTTAATGCAGGAGACGCTGGTGAATCTCTCTGCTCTACCCAGGTGGAGTATGCTCAATGATAAACTGATTTAACCTCTGAGCTCTGCAGGAGAAATGTTCCTACAACCTCAGCTAAAAGGTTCTGAGTCAATAAACTTTAATATTGAGCTGCCGAGAACTTTTGAATTGTGCCTAGTGCTTAACATCTAAGACATCAAAGGAATCTTTCCTGGCTAAACCCACTGGAAAAGAGAAAGCCACACTCTAGCAAAGCCCTCGAACAACGTGCGATTATTCAAAAACAATAAGTCCTATCTGTGAAATAAAGACATCGTTAGAATCCCAAGACTTTGCCGAACACTCAGATATCTTTTTTTATTGGTCAGAGTTAAGAAATGGAACCGTGGGAGCGAGTTAGAAACGTTTGACTGATTTGCTCCTTCCAGAAATTTCCTCTCAATAATTAGACCGAATGGAGAGAGGCAACGGAGAACTACAGGTTTAGCTCTGATAGATTTCATAGCGACACTTCTGCGACGCTAACACGATTTCCTATGTTTTGATATAAAAATCCTGTATGACAACCTCCATTTGTGGCTTCGAGAGAAAATCTGTCCTGCTCCACTCTTGCTCTAAATGGCCGAGAGACCTTGACTCCCATTCATTTATTTTGGGCTGTTTTTTTTTTGATTTTCGAGGAAACCATTTGGCGAATGTCTTAGAATCGTCACAGCTCACCATTCACGACCGAGCTGCTATATGATGCTGAAATATTCTTGTGCATGTACGACGAAAACTGCGGGAGGAGAAGCGGGACAAAATTTCATACTGAAGAAGAATAAGAAGTAGTCAAATAATAAGTATGCAGAATAGTAATATTATGCATGCATAGGCACACATAATAAATGAAAAAGGTACTGAAACTCTTTTATAGATTTAAAAAAATGCTAAACTCTGACTTTCTTTTTATCAATAAAAACAAAACACATGTTTCTATAAACATTTCGTTTTTTTTAGATTTGAACATTTTGTTTTTCACTGCATGCAATGAAACATGATGACGTCATCGTGATGTCACAGCATGATGACGTCATCGTGATGTCACAGCATGATGACGTCATCGTGATGTCACAGCATGATGACGTCATCGTGATGTCACAGCATGATGACGTCATCGTGATGTCACAGCATGATG
>NC_047151.1:30384857-30402357 GCF_009819705.1 Hippoglossus hippoglossus | reverse complement strand
AGGCGGGACACGTGGTCGACGGCCACGCCCTCAGGACTCTGCAGCTCTAAGGACAAACTTTATTTATAAACTGAAACGAGACAAATGAACAACCAGAGACAGACTGTCTTACCTGTGGTGACCACTTGGGTGACGTCTCCGCCGCTCAGACTGGCCCGGCTGATTGCCGGCCCCGTGATGTCTGTCCAATAAACCATCTTGTCCACACAGTCGTAGGCGATGGCGATCACCACCCGGTCCTGAGACAGAAAACAATGTCACATGTCTCAACGTGTCTCAACGTGTCTCAACGTGTCTCAGCGTGTCTCAACATGTCTCAATGTGTCTCAACTTGTCTTAACGTGTCTCAACGTGTCTCAGCTTGTCTTAATGTGTCTCAACGTGTCTCAACGTGTCTCAACATGTCTCAATGTGTCTCAACTTGTCTTAACGTGTCTCAACGTGTCTCAGCTTGTCTTAATGTGTCTCAACGTGTCCCAATGTGTCTCCATGTTTAAAAGTTTACATGTTTAGAAGAGTCTTACAGGGACGTGCAGCAGAGGTTTGGCGTCCTCTCTCTTCATGTTGTATCCGTCCAGAGGAAGAAGTTCGATTCTCCCGCTCTGAGCGAACAGCAGGTGTGTCCCCGGAGCGACGGGCTGTACGTCAGGCCGCGGCGTCGGACCCAGAGGGGGAGGAGTCACTGCGTGGTTAATACCTGTGAAGACGTTTGTTTAGTTAACCTGTTTAGTTCATTCAGACATTGGAACATGAAGTGTTTGACTCACACAGAGGAGCGTTGCTGGCTCCGGTCCGGGTGTTGGGGATCTCCTGACCCGTGGCGTCCACACACCAACACTGTCTGATGCTGGCGTGACATTGCGACGGCTCGAAGGCTCCGTGCTCATCACACTGTGCCACGTACTGACCGACGGCCGGTCGAGGACGGAAGAAGGAGAAGAAGCTGGAGGAGGAGGCGGCGGCCTGAGCGCTTTCTCTCTGATGCTCGCACTGCGTCTTCTCTCGCTCTGGACAAACACAATAACAGTCCGAGTGAGACATCACAGAAACAACGTCAACAATGTGAAGATCTTTGATACAAGGTTGAGCTTTCATCATGTTGAGTTTGAATTATAAGAAGTTAACAACTCGTTAACCACTCGTTAACCACTCGTCAACCACTCAGGTAACAACTCGTTTACCACTCGTTAACCATTCGTTAACCACTCAGGTAACAACTCGTTTACCACTCAGGTAACAACTCGTTAACCACTCAGGTAACAACTCGTTAACCACTCGTTAACCACTCGTCAACCACTCAGGTAACAACTCGTTTACCACTCGTTAACCACTCGTTAACCACTCAGGTAACAACTCGTTTACCACTCGTTTACCATTCGTTAACCACTCAGGTAACAACTCGTTTACCACTCGTTTACCACTCGTTAACCACTCAGGTAACAACTCGTTTACCACTCGTCAACCAATCAGGTAACAACTCGTTAACCACTCAGGTAACAACTCGTTTACCACTCAGGTAACAACTCGTTAACCACTCGTTTACCACTCAGGTAACAACTCGTTTACCACTCGTCAACCAATCAGGTAACAACTCGTTAACCACTCAGGTAACAACTCATTTACCACTCAGGTAACAACTCGTTTACCACTCAGGTAACAACTCGTTTACCACTCGTTTACCACTCAGGTAACAACTCGTTTACCACTCAGGTAACAACTCGTTTACCATGCGTTAACCACTCAGGTAACAACTCGTTTACCACTCAGGTAACAACTCGTTTACCACTCAGGTAACAACTCGTTTACCATGCGTTAACCACTCAGGTAACAACTCGTTAACCACTCGTTTACCACTCAGGTAACAACTCGTTTACCACTCGTTTACCACTCAGGTAACAACTCGTTTACCATGCGTTAACCACTCAGGTAACAACTCGTTTACCACTCAGGTAACAACTCGTTTACCACTCAGGTAACAACTCGTTTACCACTCAGGTAACAACTCGTTTACCACTCGTTTACCAATCAGGTAACAACTCGTTTACCAATCAGGTAACAACTCGTTAACCACTCGTTTACCACTCAGGTAACAACTCGTTTACCACTCAGGTAACAACTCGTTTACCAATCAGGTAACCACTCGTTTACCACTCAGGTAACAACTCGTTTACCACTCAGGTAACAACTCGTTTACCAATCAGGTAACAACTCGTTTACCACTCAGGTAACAACTCGTTTACCACTCAGGTAACAACTCGTTTACCAATCAGGTAACAACTCGTTAACCACTCGTTTACCACTCAGGTAACAACTCGTTAACCACTCAGGTAACCACTCGTTTACCACTCAGGTAACAACTCGTTTACCACTCAGGTAACAACTCGTTAACCACTCAGGTAACAACTCGTTTACCACTCAGGTAACAACTCGTTTACCAATCAGGTAACAACTCGTTAACCACTCGTTTACCACTCAGGTAACAACTCGTTTACCACTCAGGTAACAACTCGTTAACCACTCAGGTAACAACTCGTTTACCACTCATTTACCACTCAGGTAACAACTCGTTAACCACTCGTTAACCACTCAGGTAACAACTCGTTTACCACTCGTTTACCAATCAGGTAACAACTCGTTTACCACTCGTTTACCACTCAGGTAACAACTCGTTTACCACTCAGGTAACAACTCGTTTACCACTCGTTAACCACTCAGGTAACAACTCGTTAACCACTCGTTAACCACTCAGGTAACAACTCGTTTACCAATCAGGTAACAACTCGTTTACCACTCGTTTACCACTCAGGTAACAACTCGTTTACCACTCAGGTAACAACTCGTTTACCACTCGTTAACCACTCAGGTAACAACTCGTTAACCACTCAGGTAACAACTCGTTAACCACTCGTTTACCACTCAGGTAACAACTCGTTTACCACTCAGGTAACAACTCGTTTACCACTCGTTTACCACTCAGGTAACAACTCGTTTACCAATCAGGTAACAACTCGTTTACCACTCGTTTACCACTCAGGTAACAACTCGTTAACCACTCAGGTAACAACTCGTTTACCACTCGTTTACCACTCAGGTAACAACTCGTTTACCACTCAGGTAACAACTCGTTAACCACTCGTTTACCACTCAGGTAACAACTCGTTTACCAATCAGGTAACAACTCGTTTACCACTCGTTTACCACTCAGGTAACAACTCGTTAACCACTCAGGTAACAACTCGTTTACCACTCGTTTACCACTCAGGTAACAACTCGTTAACCACTCAGGTAACAACTCGTTAACCACTCGTTTACCACTCAGGTAACAACTCGTTTACCACTCAGGTAACAACTCGTTTACCACTCAGGTAACAACTCGATTACTTGTTTGTGCTTCAGCTGGTTTGATTGTTAGTGACATTTCACTATTTTTCTTAACCCACTATTTTTAAATGAAATCCTTATAATCGATTTTTTCTGTGTAGTTATTTATTTCATTTGTTGTTTTTTCTCTTTTTAAGAACTGAGCTGAAACTATTATATATGATAATATATCTATTTTATATTATATTATATAATAATTGGATTTGATGTATTTTCTTATTTTATAATAAAGTGAATCTTTGGGTTTTGGACTGATGGTCGAACTAAACATTTGAAGAATCAACTTTTTTCAGGATTTAATCGACCAGTAAAGAAAATAATTAATGAATAATCAGTAGCTGTTAATATCTATATGCTGGATTTTGATCATGTGTAATTCTCCATTTTATCTCCAACATTGACAGGTTGAATATGTTTTCAGACTGGAGGACGTGGCAGCTGCAGATGAACGTGGAGAGAACCAAGGTCTGCGGTGACGTCTGGAGGAGCCTCGGCTCTCGGCTCTTATCCTCCAAGGACAAACCACAATCAGCCAGACGACCCCTGTGAGACGGAGCCAGGTTCAAGGAAGCGGAGCAGCTTGTGTAAGAGACGCTGGGACAAGTTTTGACAGGGGACACTAAATTATGACCTTCAGGAGCCGGGACGATGAAAATATGACAAGAGTGTGGTGTGGTGCAGTGGAGCTGTAATTAGCTCCAGTTCTATCTAATCTGACACCTGGAATCACTGACGGACTCAAACCGCCGACACACAACGACAACAACAACAAAAGAGGAGGAAAAAAACGGAGAATCAAAATATGACGAATCAGATCGGCAGGAAAAAACCTCGGTGAAAAATAAGTGCATCAGTTTTGACAAAGTAAATGTTAAAATAGATCAGCAGCAAAAATAAACAGAAATATCCATTAATTTTTCTCTGGAGGAGAAAATCTCCATATTTTAAGATTTCAGAAAGAAAAGAAGAAAATGTAAAATGTGACGAGCTGTAAACCTAAAAAATAATGAGGTTTAACTCTATTCAGCATTTAGCTTCATTAGAGCTAATCCCATCATTCTACTGCAGCCACAGTGAAGAACGAGGGGGGGACGTTCTCGCTCGCAGCTCAAAGACAAACACTGCGATTATCATAACTCCTACTTTTGGTTTTGGAAAAACACCAGAAGCCATAATAACCTTCCTCCGTCACGACACTGTCTCAAACTACATTTACTCTTCTTCAACTTTGACTCAGTGACAGAAGACTTTAGAAAGAATTTAAAGAACAGCACAGATCAACAGTTAACCAGGAAGTGACAAATGAACTGCAAGCTACAGATAAAATACTGATTTAAAAAAAACATAAAACTAAATATAAAATACTATGAAAGTCTGAGAATAAAAACATTTGCTCTGCTCAGTTTCAACTGTTTTTCAGACGAGGTCAAACTTTTCAATTCAGATGCATTTGTACGGGGGGGATTAGTCTTTTTTAATAAACTCCTCACTTATTAACAAACCAATAACAAATATGTAAATTTGTTCATGATTATTTTTTCTTTGAGTGTTTGAACAAAGAATCATTTCAGAACATAATGATGAGTGTCTTTGTTCTACAGATCAAAGAGTTAACAAGGACTGAAACGTGCACGTTACTGAATCAGAAACTGTGCACGGAGAATTGGCCCCTCTGTGTGAAGTGTGGCCCCTGACGTAGGAACATCTGACTTCATGTGACTTACCTGAAAACTGTTCAGATTCAACGTTATGTTTGATTTACACTCGAAGACGTTAACGAGGACGTCGAGGACATCGGGTCAAATTGTCCCAAACTTCTCTAAAAAAGGAAAATGAAGGTCCCTGCTCTGATGTTAAATGGACGAGTGAACATGCAGAAGATCAGAGATCATGAGCAGCTCGTCATCATCGTCTGAATGTGTGTGAACGGGAGTGAAGATAAATCAGTTCATCATCAAAGCCTTTGATAAAACATAAAGTTTGACTGTTTGTCACTTTACTAAGATGATGTTGTTTACATCATTTTACTTTTAAAAGTTTTAATAATAATAATAATACATTTTATTTATAGAGTGCTTTTCAAAATACTCAAAGACACTTTACAAACGTTAGGGTAACGTAGCCGTGGAAGTGGAGACCATGTTGACATATGAGGACCAAGCCCCGAACCCTGGGGGACGCCGTGGGACAGCAGCGGTGGAGGAGGTGCTGATGAACTGTTGTCAGTTTGTAAGATAGGATTTCAGCCAGGAGAGAGCAGAGAGAGGTGGGAAAGGGAAAACTGTTTCATCAATGTTAGATTGATGATTGATTGTTGATGGTGTGAAGTGAGTCTTCAGGTTTTGTCTTCAGGGATCAGGAGTCACAGTGAACTTGTGGTTTCTGACCCTGAGATTTGTTGAGACTCTGTTGTTCCGTCTCAACCTTCAGCTGGGACACAGCTTCCACTCGTCCCTGAGACGTCTGTAAACCTCCAGTCTGTTCACACACTGTTTGACTTCACTAAACTTTAGTTTAACGGTTTGTTTCCTACCTGCGGATGTGGGCCTGCATTGGTATCCATCACCATGGAAACCAGGGCGGCACTGGCAGGTGTAGGAGCCCGGCGTGTTGGAGCACAAGGCGTCACCGTGGCAACGATCCAGCCGACAATCGTCCACGTCTGAGCAGAAACAAAGACACGGAGATGAAGACAAGGCCGAGGTCTGCAGACGATAATACGCAGCGTCTGAGAAACTCACCTTGACACGAGCGGCCGTCGCCCTCGAAGCCCGGGAGACACGAGCACACGTACGACGAACCTCCGGTGTAGCTGCACAGAGCTCGGTCAGAAACATCGCAGTCATGACTTCCTGTCTGACAATGATCCACCGGACGATCCTCCTCTGCAAGACCAACCAGAAAATATATGTTGTAGCCTTTTATTATTATTATTATTATTATTATTATTATTATATAAAACTACATCTGCTGTAACAGAAAGAATATCTGACTGTATAAAGACAATAAAACACAAAAAGACTCATGAGCTTCACAGATGTTTTCATATGAGTCACAGTTACGTAACAAAACCTCCATTGTTTATGTCTCTTGGCGTCTTTAAGAACATCTGTGTGTTCAACAAGGGACTCAAACAACACACAGGAAGTACACACTCCACCCACACACATGTTTAAACGCACCGATGCAGGTCTTTCCATCGCTGGCGAACATGAATCCGGTCAAACACTCACAGCGGAAGGTTCCGGGCTGGTTACTGCAGACGGAGCTGGACCCACAGATCCAGGACGTCTCCCTGCACTCGTCAATATCTGCCAATAAAACGACAACATTTACAGACCTGATGTGAGGGGGTCAGGGGTTACGCTGTAACGTGCGGTTGTGTTACCGTGGCAGTAGCGTCCGTCTCCAGTGAAGCCGGCAGCACATTCACAAGTGAACCGGAGGCCTTCGCCCGGTCTGCACACAGCGTTGATGTCGCAGCCGTGTCGGCCGGTGAAACATGGATTCTGCTCCGGAAGACTGCCTGTGAGAAAAAAGACAAAATAACAAGAGTATTCAGTGATGTTTCCTGTTACTGATGTTCATTAATAAATGATAATCGGATTAATGAACATGATGGATGGATTAGCAGCAGCTCCAGTTCATCGCTTCAGCACCTGTGGCTCCGTGTTCCCATCATGCAGCAGCTGGATGTTTGAAGTTTCCTCTTCGCAGGAAACACGACCCAGATGTTCCACGTTTAAATCTCAGACTCCGGCTAAGTCGGGTTTGTTTGTGGAACTCTGAAGCCGAAGCATCTCATTACATTTCATTTATCTGACGCTTTTATCCGAAGCAGCTTACAAAGAGTGCATTCAACCTCGAGGGTACAAACCCACCGGCACTTTTACCCTTAACCCCTAATGTAGTTAAAGAACCATCTGATGTCCCCTCCTGTGGACTGGAGGTTGGTATCTCCCTGACCTTTACCCCCTGCCAACGCTCTCACAGCCGCTGCAGCTCGCAGCTGAGGAAATAAAGCTGCTACCAACAGATCACTGTTGATGTTTCTTTGAAGGAGGCTCGTCTCAGCACATTCCTCCGAGGAGCAACAAACCACGACCAGGAGACACGTCAACCTGACAACCTGCAGCTGGACCTGTGAACATCTTCACGTCTTAATGGCTGTAAAACCTCTGGAAGAAAGTTTCAGGACAAATCTAGAAAGTGTGGAAGCCCATTTCCATTTATTCAGGCTGTAACAAAGTTATATTTTCATCATCAATTAATCGTTAATTATTTCGTTTAGTTGATGAAATGTCAGTTTAATGTGACATGACACAGAAAATCTGAAAATCTTTGTTTCAGAGAATGTTTTCTAATATTTCTTTAATTGACTAAATTGACATCAAGACTCTAAAAGTTTTTTCATGATGCTTCCGGCCTCCTGCCGCTCTACCCAGGCTCCGCCCCTCACCCAGGCTCCGCCCCTCGCCTGCTGTGAATGAGTCTGACCCGGACAATCTCCTGCTGCTGCTTCACAGGAGAAACACTAACTACACAACATGTCAGGACATCTTCAGAGACTTGATTTCATGAGAGTTTATAAATAAATGTCCCCTTTCTTTGCTCATATTTCCTCTGCGGGTACGAGATGTTTAAACTCACTGTGGACGGAGCCGATCTTGTTGCTCATGGCGTAGCGGGTCAGATTGTTGTCGGCATCAAACATCACAAAGATCTGGTCAACGCTGAGCTGCTGGGTGGAAGGTGCCGCCCTGGTTCCCTCGTTGTGAGGGCAGCTCTGGAAGGTGATGGTCTGACGCCACTGGTAGCTTCTAGTCTGGACAGTGCCGTCAGGGGACGTAATGGCGTAGTCGCGGTTTGAGGAGGAAGTGATCACTGGTTGTAGCAGAAGAGAAAACAATGAATACAGATTTACGTTGCGATACTGATTTAGTTTTAGGTAACGGTCCTTACAGTTTCTGTCGTACTGGTAGATCTCTTGGTACGGGTTGATCTGAACAGAGGATCCCAGCGGGATGGGGGGTAGACGTCCCTCCAGCTCTGTGCTCACCACCAGGTGGTCGTGTGCGTCGATGCCTTTAAACTGCTGCTTGATGTTCAAACGCTCGTTTCCAGGCTGGAAGATCACCTCAGCCTGTCGGGAAAAAACGCCACCTACAGGGGAACAAGGCCAAGGGCATTAAGGTTCATGGCCACCAACACATATTAACACATGAACTGAGCATAGCCTTTACATTTACTCTCTTTCTGAGAAGACACTCAACCCAGACTGTGTTAAAACAACGTCTCCTCACCAATTAGACTGAAGCCATTGTGGTAGCCAGGCTGCTCCAGGGCGAAGGCCCAGCCGATGACTCCTCCCAGGGAGGACAGCGGTTGCAGGGAGGGCCCCATGCTTGTGGGGATGTTGCTGATGGCCACGTAGGCCCGTCCGTCATTGGCCACCACGTATGAGTGCAAGTCGTTGTTACTGAACTCCACAGGTGAAGGCGAGTTCCCAACAAACACTCGACCATTGACCTTTCCATTCATTCTCTGCGGTTTACCTGGGAAACAACACAGATTTCAAACGAAGGACAGAAGTTGTCCCACAGCGATCAGACCTTTTTCCCGTGACATTTTGACTGTCAACACAAAATTGTTGTACTGACTCATAAGGTCAAATACCACCAGGTTCTAGTGCGTTCGTTGCATGAAACAAGGAATTTGATTGAATCATGTTGGGCCAAAATGTTCACAAGAATTTTAAACATCGATTTATCGAGAAAATAAAGGTCATATTAATCAATCATGAAAATAATCTTCAATTCAAGTCTTGAGCACCATCCCACATCGTTACGTCTTTGCACAGACAATTCTCACCTTCTGCGACGCAGTCCTTCCCGTTACCGTAGAAACCCGGCCTGCAGTGGCAGCAGTACCCGTTACTGTAATCCCGACAATCCGCAAAACTAGAGCATCTGTGTCTGTTGTGAGCACAGGTCTCCAGATTGTACGCAAATACTGAGAAAAGAACCAAAGAGTGTATCAGTCAAACATTTAACTAGACGTAAACCTTAAGAAATTAAATCTAAATCTTCAAGCACAAAAGTTTTGAACCCCAATAATTTACCATCTACATCCAGATCTTCGTCCTCATCCACCACAACAATCTGGGGGTGTTGGGGCTGGGAATGGGGGGGCCCTGGTTGGACTGGTTCAGGACTGATGTATCGTGGTTGGACTGGTTCAGGATGGTCTGGGTAACGTGGATGAACCCTTTCAGGACTGTTGTATGTGACAGTCTCGGATTCTGGAAATTCCTCTTCATTATCTGGTTTGACAAACCCTGGTGTGACGGTCTCTGTGTAACCAGTTTGATACGCAGCGGTACTATCGGTGTGGAACTCCTCCTTTTCTTCTGTTGCTGCTTCAGTGGACATCGTCGTCTGGGTTGTGTAGGTTGAAAAGTCCTCCTCCTGTTGCTCATCGGGTTGTCTTGGCAACACCGTCACAGGAGGTTCAGTTGTCCCTTTCTCCTCAGGAAGACCAGTGACCATTCCTGGTATGATGGTGACAAAGAACCGCGAAGGACCAATCTCATACACCCAAACTCCTTTGCGTCCTGAGTTTGTCTTTCTGATTGGATATAGGACGGGAAAAAAAATCAGTGACAATGAAAAAAAAGCTTTTCAGATAGTGGACAGTTAATTTCATCGATGTTCTTTTCAGTGATAAGTAAACCAACAAGGTTCTCTCTCACTAATCTAAGACCTTGATACAAAGACTACATTTGGCAAGACATGGGTCCTTTGTCAAGTCTCTTTCAGAGACATAACAAACCAGTTTCTGGTTGTTTGTTCAAATTTTGTCCAGTGAAGACAGATCTTTTCAAGTCTGAGAGACTTCAAGACATTTTCATCCAAGAATTTGTGATAGTGCCACTTTTGGAAATACTGTTTATTGTTTATTACAGTAAAAAGTATCTTCTTCAAAGTATAATTTGATATAAACATTCACGCTTGTCCTGGGCACTGAGGCTGAAGTATTTGTTTTGTTAGCACTCTGTTAGCCACTATAACATTGACGTGGATTACTTGTCTGACATCTTATATTTTCAAACAGCAGATTCATACTCAGTAAGTTCCCTGATGGAGGCCTCTTCATCTGTCGTGGTTTGGTAGTACGTCCCCTGGTTGTTCTGGAACCAGCCCTGCACCATGCCTTCATTGAAGCCGGCCTCGAGGAGCTTATTCTCACCCCCAACAGACGTGGAGAGGAACTGCAGGCCGTCTGTCGGATATAAGAGGATGGCATAGGAGGAGGACTTCGTGGAGGCCACAACCAGCTGGAACGTGTTCCTCTGAAAGATCAAATGAAAAATTGTTGAGCAGCCGTTCTCAGTTTTGCTTCTAGGGCCACAAAGTTCTTCTGATTTTCTAATCTGGTTGGTACTTTGAGGAGAGCCCTTTAATTTCCAAACCATCTTGTCTGAGCTGACGAGCAGAGAGTTTCTGATCTTTAGGGGAAGATGGTCATTTTATGGAGGAAGCTGTCTCATACACTGCTACAAAACAGAAACAAGACGGAACATCAACATTAGTTTTCTCTGTCAGGTGTTTAGGCTCCGCCTCAGAGAAAGTGTAAGGAGTTCAGACGTCAGGAGGGAGCTCAGAGTAGAACCACAGCTCCTTTATGTTGAAAAGGTCAAGTTGAGGAGGTTCAGGCATCAAGCCAGGAGGCCCGGGCACGGCCATCCGGGAGGAGGTGCAGAACTAGCTGGAGGGTCTACAGGTTCCATCTGGCCTGGGAAAGCAGCACCAAGGAGACCCTAACCCTTCGGGTCTTTAACCCCCCCCCCCCCCCCCCCCCCCCCCCCCAGGCACACCACCACCAGTTCCTCAGGCCATGATTCAGCCGTCTACTTACACCTCATGGACAAGCGACACTCTTCTGAGGAGGGTAATGTTGGTATTTTGTCCAGAGAAGACAGATGGTTTGAAAGAGGAGTGAAAGAAGGTGGTTTAAGATCCTGTCCTCAGTTCTCTGCCCAGCGCCCCAACTCCAGTGACCCTGAAGGCAACAGCAGGATGGGTCTGCAACTAACAGATTGTTATGTCCCAAAACTGGTTCTGTTCCATGTTGTCCAGCCAACCAGGAGCTCGGACTTCCCTCGTTTGCCCTCGTTACCTGGCACCGGCTGACTGCTCTTTAAAAAGCCTGCGAAGCTTCGAGCTCATCTCTCTGTGCAGCCAGGATCAGCAGCATTGCTATCAGCCACCACTCGGGCTTTTTGGTAACTTGAATTTACAATAAACTTGTTTTGGCAAAACTTAGTTGTTGTTTGACTCCTGTATGTTGCTTCCCTTGAGCCAGGTTGTAACACAGGTCAACAGCCATTCACACCTGGACTCAGAGGAACTCAACGACCCACAACCGGTGGGGGGGTTTAACGACTGGCCTGATTAACATAACACAGGTACAGACCCACAGAGTTGAAAAACCTGAAACCTCCCATTAGTCAGAACTGAAGAAGCCTCTTTAAGGAAACGTCTTCATGAAACACAAGCGTGTCCAGTTGCCTACGTTCACTTGACTGAGAGTCTTCACCGACATGTACATTCAGGAATCACTTTATACAAAGGTGAAGGTTGACTGTAAAACCTGAGCTATAAATCAAACCATCCTAAAAAAACACAACATGGCTGACCTTAGCGTCCAATCCGTCTCCTCGACCGGAAGTCCCCCGAGCAGCCATGTCCACCCAGGTGACGACGAGGACGTTGAGGGGCTCGACTCCTTCTTCTCTGGGGAAAGCTTGTTTGATGTGCTCAGCGGCTCGACTCAGTACCTCCGGGCTTCTGTCCTGCCGGTAGAAGACCGTCCCTTGTCCGTCACTGTTGTCCAGGTCTCCCAGCAGAGCGGCAATCATTGGAAAACTGGCGGGCATCTTCCCCAGGTACACGCTCTCAGCTGGAGGGGCGACGAGCGACACAAATCCATTGGTGTTAATCTGGAACAGAAGGAAGTTAACTAATTAATGTCTGAAAAATAGGAAAATTGATTTTAATTTAAATGTTATCTCTTTTTTATTAGTAAAACCTTCCATACTTTTATCATTATGAAGTAGTAATAACTATGACTTAGCGTCTCATGATCCAAACTTAGTTCATCATTATGATGAAGATACTTGTTGCTTTGCCTGTTTAGTAAGTTAGTATCTTCACCTTGTGTCGTACGTTACCGTGACGTCAGTTTGACATCTTGTCCACCGGGGGGGTGGAGCCCGGGGGGTGTGGGGGGGTGGAGCCCGACTGAGGGCTTAAAGACACGCCCACCCACACCTGCCACCTGAACCCATTGGACGGTACTAGCTGTCAATCACACTGTGGTATCCACCCCCAACACATCCGGTGCTTTATGGTCTGTTTGACTCTAAATGATCATAATTCACTAAATGAACATCAGCTGTTTGAAGAAGACTTGAAACTAGAGACTGAGACAGAAACTCCTGAATGTTTCCTGACGTTATAAAGTGAGAAGTCACTTTCTATAGACTTCTATAGAAACTACCAGAGGAGTCGCAGTGCACGTGCATCTCTATATATTAGAGACTTTTTCCCTTTCCCCCATCGGATTAATTAACTTTGAGGCAAAATAGTCGATAAAGATATTCTGAATTATGTGATGATGAGTTTTAATCAATGAATATTATTGAAAAATATTAATACATCAGGAAAAGTAGCAGAAATAAAGTTCTGCAGGTTGAGAGGATTATTGACCTTCTGGGAAAATGTCGGCCATGACCATGAAGGAATAACGACAGAGGAAGAAGAGGAGAAGGAGGATGAGGAGATGGACTGAAGGTCAGCTGGTGTTTTACACAGCACACAGAGGATCTCCAGTTCAAGCTGCCGTCAGAGTTCAGGACTCTGCGAGCGCTCGACCTCCTCTGACGCTCTGCTCGCTCCGTCAGCCCACAGGAATTCTGCACAATGACTTCCCATTCACTCCGAGAAAAGGATTTCTTTAACCTCATTAACTCAAATCCGCCTTAAACTGAAGCCGAGCGAACGCAGCTCAGTGACTGAGCCTGAATATTATCGACTGTGACCATGAAGCCGAACTCAATGTTTCCTCTTTGTCCAGAAGATTCAGACAAAACAGCCTCAGTTTATGTCTCAGACGATCAAACTGGGAAAATTTGGATTTAAAATCCAATTTAATGAAAAATAAACATATAACATGAAATAAAAACATGAGAATCTGACCACATGTTTACAACCAAAAGCAAGTTGCACACTTTGACGTCAGAAACATTTGAACATGTTCCTCCCCAAACGCCCTGAAGACTCAAATCTGAAGGAACGACCCGCCTCTCTACAAGGAGGGGGTAATCTGTACGAGCAGGGGTCAAAGGTCAAACAGCGTCTGACAACAGATGAGAGAAGTCTCTGGGTGAGTTGAGACAGTTTGAAATCAAAGCCACAGACACATCACTGTCATGGACGTCTTTCACAACAGTTACGGATGTAAGTGGTGATACAGGGAGAAACCCAGTGGCCAGAGAACACTGTGTCAATAGAAGTCAGCACACTGGTACGTTGTCAGAAACTTTGCCCGTGAACAACCTCGACAGCCCACAGGCCACAGGCCACAGGCCACAGGCCACAGGCCACAGCCCACAGGCCACAGGCCACAGCCCACAGGCCACAGGCCACAGGCCACAGGCCACAGCCCACAGCCCACAGGCCACAGGCCACAGCCCACAGGCCACAGGCCACAGCCCACAGGCCACAGGCCACAGGCCACAGGCCACAGGCCACAGCCCACAGCCCACAGCCCACAGGCCACAGGCCACAGCCCACAGCCCACAGCCCACAGGCCACAGGCCACAGCCCACAGGCCACAGCCCACAGGCCACAGGCCACAGGCCACAGGCCACAGCCCACAGCCCACAGCCCACAGGCCACAGGCCACAGGCCACAGGCCACAGCCCACAGCCCACAGGCCACAGGCCACAGCCCACAGGCCACAGGCCACAGGCCACAGCCCACAGGCCACAGCCCACAGCCCACAGGCCACAGGCCACAGGCCACAGCCCACAGCCCACAGCCCACAGGCCACAGGCCACAGGCCACAGGCCACAGCCCACAGCCCACAGGCCACAGCCCACAGGCCACAGGCCACAGGCCACAGGCCACAGCCCACAGGCCACAGGCCACAGGCCACAGCCCACAGCCCACAGCCCACAGGCCACAGGCCACAGGCCACAGGCCACAGCCCACAGGCCACAGGCCACAGGCCACAGGCCACAGGCCACAGGCCACAGGCCACAGGCCACAGCCCACAGGCCACAGGCCACAGCCCACAGCCCACAGCCCACAGGCCACAGGCCACAGCCCACAGGCCACAGCCCACAGGCCACAGCCCACAGGCCACAGGCCACAGGCCACAGGCCACAGCCCACAGGCCACAGGCCACAGGCCACAGCCCACAGGCCACAGCCCACAGGCCACAGGCCACAGGCCACAGGCCACAGCCCACAGGCCACAGGCCACAGCCCACAGGCCACAGGCCACAGGCCACAGGCCACAGGCCACAGCCCACAGCCCACAGGCCACAGCCCACAGGCCACAGGCCACAGCCCACAGCCCACAGCCCACAGGCCACAGGCCAATGGAGATGTGAGCGAGCAGTAAAAGAATACAGAAACCAAAAGATCCGCTACGGGTCCTCATGACCTGCAGATCCTCCTCAGTCCGGCTCAACTACTGATGGGCAGACAAATCTGGACGACTTTGCCCAATCTGGCTAAAAACCTGCGCATCAGAGTTAAGGACGCTGTGGAGAAACGTAAACAGGCCTCCCATTAAAAGCAGCTCAGACTTCTGCAGCCAGGAGGCGCTGTTCTCAGCAGCAGGGACAAAAGGTCGAGGTGGCTGGTGAGATCACGCCCGAAAGGTCAGACCTCATCGAATAGAGCGAGGAGCATGTAGAGGCGAGTCGCCATTTCTAAACACTTCAGGTTGCAGGGTCCCCAGCCCAAACCGCCACAAACACCAAAACAAATACACCTAGCGACCGTTACCGCGGTGATACGGGGTGAAAACCAGGGTACGATGGATATACGTGTGAAGGGGGTTGAGAGAACTGTTTGCTCTTCTTCGGTGGTTTAATGGCAGTGACTGCAGTGTCAGCGCCACCTGCTGATTTGTGTTTAGAGACAAACGTTGATTTTCATGAAGTTTGACTCCTTGATAATTTTGAACGATTTAATGTTATTTTGTATTTGATGAGTTAAAGTGAAAAAGTTTGATAATGTTTGTGGAACCTTCCGATGTTGATCACCCGACTCAACATGTAATAACAACACGCGTGTGTGAAATCCTATGTGCGTCCTACTCGTGGAAACATGCCAGGACGCCGCTGACATCACACATGTCTGACCCCTGACATCATCATTATCAGTGTGAGAACGGCGGTGGGAGGGAACACCCTGAGAGCTGCCATCTGGTTCTGGAGGACAGATGTCTCAGGTCTATATGTTCCAGATGTGCTGAACTTCCTGTCAGAGCTCCAGCGAATATACGAGCGGAAGAAGCTTCTGCTGAGGATCTGGAGCCGAGCCCAGGTTTCACGGTGCAGGATGGAGCTGAACGTAAAGGAGGACTGATAATTACTGAGGAGGAACCAGCCCACAGGATGTCGTTCTGAGGGGAGTTCCTTCATAGACCCACAGCCTCATTACAGCTTCACACTGTGTGAACGTGGAGAAACTCGGAAGCTCTTTATAACACATTCAGAATGATGCAAAATAATAAAGACAGAATAAAATGATTTATTTCATTTTATTTTACTTACACATCTTAGACTCTTTCTATTTTATTCGTTTATTCACTTTCTCGGAAATATTGGTTTAAAGGTCGGATCAGTTTCAGAATTTTTTTTATCTTATTTGTTGAAATTACGATTTCCATCAGTAGTAAAATTTGTCAGAAAAAAAAAGAAATAAAGCCGCAGGACTGTAATAAACACGACTAATTATTTCATTCATCGGTGTAACTGTCACTAACGGACCTAAACTTTCATCTCTGATTTTACTAAAACTCCTTCAGCATTTGATTATTTCATCTTTCTTTGTTTAACTTCCTTCATATTTTGGGGATTTACTTCACTTCCTTTGAATCGTGTTTTTCTTTCATTGGTTAATGTTTAAACTCATATTCAGACTCAGACATTCAATGTTTTTTAAGAAACATTGTTTGAGTGTTGGCCTCAATATTTCAAACGAAACTGTCGACAAACAAACGACGGACGAAGACATTTAACCGATCAACTGACGGACCAGCGTCCTGCGGGTTAAACCAACAGAACATGTGAACGCAGCTTTAAAAGATTTATCCTCCAACAACAGAAACAAGTTTGACCCCCCACTGTGTGTGTTGTTATTGTAACTGGAGGGGGGGGGGGGGGGGGCAAATGGTGAAGTGACAGAGCTAAAGAAAAAAAAACTGTGACAAATCAAAGCATCAAGAAAAAACAGTGAAAAGTGAAAAAGTTTATCTTGATCATTTTAACTGACTAAGTTAAAATGATCAAGTTCTACGGTGACAGGAAACATTAAAGTGTGTCAGTGTTCTTCTACTGTAGATGCTCCAATCAGGATTAATAATCACATGGTGTGTGTGTGTGTGTGTGTGTGTGTGTGTGTGTGTGTGTGTGTGTGTGTGTGTGTGTGTGTGTGTGTGTGTGTGTGTCAGCTGATAAAAGGCTTATATATACTGCATTTTAATTGACTCACATTCCAGCCTCTGTTCACATCTTCAACAGAGAATCAACACCTCTGAACTAACAGCAAACCACACACACACTCACACACACACACTCACACACACACACTCACACACACTCACACACACACACACACACACACACACACACACACACACACACACACACACACACACTCACACACACACACACACACACACTCACACACACACACACACACACACACACACACACACACACATTTAATCACAACAATCACCACAAATCAAACAAAGTAGCAGACACACACAGAGACGTCTCCTATTTTGTAAACAGCTGTGAAATGTCCCAATAGAAA
>NC_047151.1:30347357-30379857 GCF_009819705.1 Hippoglossus hippoglossus | reverse complement strand
GACAACATTCTGTTCAGGCTGAAAGTTTTATTTAGTGTCATGACTGTAAAATGTTTTCATGCTCTAATGTTCAGAAAACACTTAATGATAATAATGACTTGGCTGAAGGACACTTGTGTCAGTGGGACAAACACTGTCCTCACATCGCTGCAGCTCCTCTTTTCAGCCTCTGTCTCTTTAAGACCCTCCTCCTGATAAAGTCTGCTCTGATTGGTCAGCTGCACCACTCTGTTGTGATTGGTCCATTGTCGGCCTACACTCTCGTTTGACATTTTCATTCTCAAAATGTTTTTCTACAGTTCCAACGTTGAACGTTGTGTTTCTTTCAGAGGTGTCGTCCAATCAGCAGTGACGTGTATATAAACCCCGCCTTGTTCAGCTGCCTCTGGTCGCTTCCTGCAGCTGAAACAAAGTTGAGTCGAGAGGAGCTTTTTCATCAGCAGCTTTCAAACTGTCCCTGAGAGACGAGGTGGTGACGACACCTTTAGGAATGGATTGAATTCAAAGTTAAAAACTGTTGCCGTCTTTCTGCCGCTCTGCATCCGGCCCCTCTGCCTTAATGAACCTTTCAATGTCGTCTGCTGTCCGTTGTACATGAAGATGTTCCGACCTTCACCTGTGGTCACAGACTCTGAGTCGTGACGTGACAACAAGGTCGAGAACACAAGCTGCTGAAATTAGAGTCTGGACCCGAGCAGAACCACTGGGAACAGTTGAGGTGGAGCATGTAGTCCGGACTACGTATCCCATCAGGCATCGTGATCAACCAGGAAGAGCTGGACAGTGTGACTGAAGAGACGTCTGACCTCCGACCTGTGGCCAGATAAGATGAAGACGATGGACGAATGATATAAAGCACAAGATTTCCTCTTGGTTTATGTTGGCGGCCGCGGCTCAGGAGGTCGAGCGGGTCGTCCAATGATCAGTCAGCGGTTCAATCGTCAGACATTGAACCTGACGTTATGTCTGATGAGGTGAAGGTTGTGAGAGAGTTTATTTTCCTCTGTCAGAACGAAGAAGAAGAACTCATAGTTGTGGTCTCGGGTGAAGTTCACACGTTGAGCTAACACCTGCCAACATGTTTATGAACCTGTGGGAATCAAACTAACGATGAAAAGAAGGACTTTGTGGTGTTTGATGCTACAGGAGCAAAATCTTTTTCTAACTAGTCTCAATATCACGGAGAAGTTGTTGAGTTCATAAGTTTTGAGGAAAAATCGTTTTTTGTTTTTGTGAGTTTTTAATGGAATGATTCTTTTGTTCTCAGGTTTATTTCAAGGCGAAGTCAAAGTACACACCTGCGCTGCTGAAATACAGGTAACGTCAGGGTTTTAACTTCAAGACTGAATCAGATCAAAGTGTGTTTTAGATCTTAAAGTAGAACTGAAGTTTATAGAAATAATTTATATATTGTAAATATTACAAATAAGATGATTTACTTGGTGCTTTCTCCAACCTCCAGACTTCCTCTGTACCTCGTCTTCCTCGCTGTCAGTCTCCTCTTTCTGGTGGTTAACCTGGTCTGCGCCCTGCTGGTCAAGATGACCGCCGCCGACGTTAAGACCATTGTCCTGGTGAGGGTCACCATTAACGACAGCCTGTTTGTCCTCTGCGCCATCTCGCTTTCCGTCTGCCTCTACAAGGTTGCCAAGATGTCGCTGGCCAACATTTACCTGGAGTCAAAGGTGAAGTGGAGAAGATGGAGAAGAGAAACTTTACGTGCCTCACACACGAGGACCCTCTGTAAATATAATGATAATTGAATGATGTAATGACACGTGTGTGTCTGCAGGGGACGTCGGTGTGTCAGGTGACTCTGATCGGCATCACGGTGGTGCTGTTGTACGCGTCTCGAGCCTGTTACAACCTGGTGGTGCTCGCCCTCACCGACATCGAGACCATCAACTCCTTTGACTTCGACTGGTACAACGTCTCAGACCAGGTGAGGTCGCCACAGCGCCAACACTGACCTTGTTAAAACTGTGACCTCGTTAATCCTGTGACCTCTGACCTCTGACCCTGCGTCTCCAGGCTGACCTGCGCTCGTCACTGGGAGACGCCGGTTACGTCGTGTTCGGGGTGATTCTGTTCGTCTGGGAGCTGCTGCCCACCTCACTGGTTGTCTTCTTCTTCAGGGTGCGCCGGCCTCCTCAGGACAGGGTCAGTCCTCCTGACGGGGTCAGATGACCTTTGACTTCTGCACATGACAAAACCAACATGTAGTAAAATGATTATCTTTAATTATTCAGTCACTTTAGAATCATCAGCGCTCAACATGTAAATATTAACATTAACAACAGAACTTTAACATCTGATGGATTTACGTTTACAGGCTGAAGTGAAATCGTCTCATTTAAAGTTTTATCTTTACCCACAGAGCAGCGCCGGGATACCAAACCACATCCTGTCCTCTCGTGGGTATTTCTTCGACAATCCCCGTCGCTACGACAGCGACGATGACCTTGCGTGGAGCATTCCTCCCCAGAATGCATCAGCGAGGTACGAACATCATCACTGGTAATAATTCCTCTATTTTAAGTGAGAAACCGAACAGCGAGTCACAAAAGAATCAAGACACTGAGGGAAAGTGAACGTTAACTTGAAGAATCACTTTCATAGCAGCGGTGCTAAATGCTACAATGGAGGTTCAATGTAAAAGTAATAGTAAAGGCAGCTGTCCATCATCGTGATGTCAGAGGAATGACCTCAGTGTCCAAACTATCAGGAGCTTTGGTTCAATAGTTTTAATAATGTTCTCCGACTACAAGGGAATGCTGGGAGTTTATTAGCCAATGGATTAGAATTCCACGTGTATAAAGAAGATTAAAGTAGTAAACCAGATGTTATTTATAGAGGGAACATGAGGCTTGTATTTCAGAATAGTTGGATCAGCTACTGTTAGATGTGATTCTGAATTATTACTTGTATGAATGTAGAGTTGGATAAGCGAACACAAACTGAAGGATGGAGGGTGTTGGTTTGTGGGGACGTTAATGCTCATCGCACATGGGGGGGGGGGGGGTAAGAACAGATGCTAATGGGAGAGTATTGAAGAGCTGCTGGAAGGAGAAGGTCTAAATGATGGAAGTTAGATGTTAGATGTTCACACAGGAAACACATCAGCTCTAGAATCAACCTTAGTGGTTATTATTATTCTTATTAACCTCAGTGTCGAGGATCTGTGAGTGGGGCGAATCAGAAGAAACACCGGGAACAACACAACACCTTGATTGACAGGTGGAATCTTGACATCTTCTGATCGCCAGTTTCCTGTTTGTCTCTCAGTTTTTCCTCGGAATGCTACGACTGGGGAAGCTTCACCGTGAACTCCAGCAGCGACGAGCAGCGTCTGACCCCCGGAGAGCTCCATCATTACCCATGATGCCTCACTGCTCAGCTTCACCTTCTTTAAACCTTTGAGCATCAGATACTGTGTGACACACTCAACCCTGCAGCGCCCTCTGTTGGTATAAATGGACGCTGACGTGTACATTTAAGAAACAAGGATATTAATAATTTAAAATACTTCATCAGTGGTGACATTTGATTTATTATTTTCTTCCTCACGTCACAAAAGAAATCGATAAATAAATAAAAAGTTCCCGTTCATCTCATCACGTCTGAGGACAAACATTAGATTTACATTGTTTTCATCTCTGCTTTAGAACCCGGAGACGATAAACCATCCAGAATATGTTTGCATTGGAGCCTCAGCGTGGAAACGATATGTTAATGACGATCAGCTCGATTAGTCAAATAAATTAGTCTGAAATATTATTCCCATTGAACGTGATGAACTACTGATGTGAATGTGAATTTGACAATTTCCTGTATTTATTCATTCTACTTGATTTATTTTGAACGTGAAACTGGTTACATATCGTTAAACAGCTTCATATCCTGTCCTGAATAATTCTTGAAAACTCGAGTTGTTGTGAGACGTAAACAAACACGTGGCACTCTGTACGACCAAATCCTGTAAATAACAATAACTGTATCATGAAGTCTGAACACGTCATTTAATCCTGAGTCTGACATTTTCAGTTCAAATATATTTAGTTTCAGTCTTGATAAATCGAGTGTTTCTGAAACTATAAAGAAAATAATTGTTTTGGCATAAAACTACCTGGAATCTACAGAAACAGCTGATTCAACACTTTTCAACATCAAAAATCAAATCAGAAAAGAAACAATGACTCGGCTCCTAAAACAAACTGTTTCTAAGACGACGTTCAGAAAAATACTATATTCTTAAAAGGTTTTGTACAGACTGTCGGTCACATTATAGATTTATTTATCATCAAGTTTTTCTGTTTTATGTGTTTGTGGCAAATCAGAAAAAAAATTACTGTTACAATAAAATTACAGTTCTTATGGTTGTCATGACAACAAACGTGTGATTAAATAATTTTGATCAGTTACTGATGGTGACTGTATATAAAGATCAGTGACTGTATATAAAGACCATCAGTGACTGTATATAAAGATGATCAGTGACTGTATATAAAGATGATCAGTGACTGTATATAAAGATGATCAGTGAGTGTATATAAAGACCATCAGTGACTGTATATAAAGATGATTAGTGACTGTATATAAAGACCATCAGTAACTGTATATAAAGATGATCAGTGACTGTATATAAAGAGGATCAGTGACTGTATATAAAGATGATCAGTGACTGTATATAGACCAGTGACTGTATATAAAGATGATCAGTGACTGTATATAAAGATCAGTGACTGTATATAAAGAGGATCAGTGACTGTATATAAAGACGATCAGTGACTGTATATCAGTGACTGTATATAGACCAGTGACTGTATATAAAGATGATCAGTGACTGTATATAAAGATCAGTGACTGTATATAAAGAGGATCAGTGACTGTATATAAAGATGATCAGTGACTGTATATAAAGATGATCAGTGACTGTATATAAAGATCAGTGACTGTATATAAAGATGATCAGTGACTGTATATAAAGATGTTCAGTGACTGTATATAAAGATCAGTGACTGTATATAAAGAGGATCAGTGACTGTATATAAAGAGGATCAGTGACTGTATATAAAGAGGATCAGTGACTGTATATAAAGATGATCAGTGACTGTATATAAAGACCATCAGTGACTGTATATAAAGACGATCAGTGACTGTATATAAAGATGATCAGTGACTGTATATAAAGACCATCAGTGACTGTATATAAAGATGATCAGTGACTGTATATAAAGACCATCAGTGACTGTATATACAGATGATCAGTGACTGTATATAAAGATGATCAGTGACTGTATATAAAGACCATCAGTGACTGTATATAAAGATGATCACTGACTGTATATAAAGACCATCAGTGACTGTATATAAAGATGATCAGTGACTGTATATAAAGATGATCAGTGACTGTATATAAAGACCATCAGTGACTGTATATAAAGAGGATCAGTGACTGTATATAAAGACCATCAGTGACTGTATATAAAGATGATCAGTGACTGTATATAAAGCTGATCAGTGACTGTATATAAAGACCATCAGTGACTGTATATAAAGATGATCAGTGACTGTATATAAAGATGATCAGTGACTGTATATAAAGATGATCAGTGACTGTATATAAAGACCATCAGTGACTGTATATAAAGAGGATCAGTGACTGTATATAAAGATGATCAGTGACTGTATATAAAGATGATCAGTGACTGTATATAAAGATGATCAGTGACTGTATATAAAGACCATCAGTGACTGTACATAAAGATGATCAGTGACTGTATATAAAGATGATCAGTGACTGTATATAAAGACCATCAGTGACTGTATATAAAGACGATCAGTGACTGTATATAAAGATGATCAGTGACTGTATATAAAGACCATCAGTGACTGTATATAAAGATGATCAGTGACTGTATATAAAGACGATCAGTGACTGTATATAAAGATGATCAGTGACTGTATATAAAGACCATCAGTGACTGTATATAAAGAGGATCAGTGACTATATAAAGAGGATCAGTGACTGTATATAAAGACCATCAGTGACTGTATATAAAGATGATCAGTGACTGTATATAAAGACCATCAGTGACTGTATATAAAGATCATCAGTGACTGTATATAAAGAGGATCAGTGACTGTATATAAAGATGATCAGTGACTGTATATAAAGAGGATCAGTGACTGTATATAAAGACCATCAGTGACTGTATATAAAGATGATCAGTGACTGTATATAAAGAGGATCAGTGACTGTATATAAAGACCATCAGTGACTGTATATAAAGATGATCAGTGACTGTATATAAAGATGATCAGTGACTGTATATAAAGACCATCAGTGACTGTATATAAAGATGATCAGTGACTGTATATAAAGACCATCAGTGACTGTATATAAAGATCATCAGTGACTGTATATAAAGAGGATCAGTGACTGTATATAAAGACCATCAGTGACTGTATATAAAGAGGATCAGTGACTGTATATAAAGACCATCAGTGACTGTATATAAAGACCATCAGTGACTGTATATAAAGAGGATCAGTGACTGTATATAAAGACCATCAGTGACTGTATATAAAGATGATCAGTGACTGTATATAAAGATGATCAGTGACTGTATATAAAGACCATCAGTGACTGTATATAAAGAGGATCAGTGACTGTATATAAAGATGATCAGTGACTGTATATAAAGACCATCAGTGACTGTATATAAAGAGGATCAGTGACTGTATATAAAGATGATCAGTGACTGTATATAGACCAGTGACTGTATATAAAGATGATCAGTGACTGTATATAAAGATCAGTGACTGTATATAAAGAGGATCAGTGACTGTATATAAAGACGATCAGTGACTGTATATAAAGATGATCAGTGACTGTATATAAAGAGGATCAGTGACTGTATATAGACCAGTGACTGTATATAAAGATGATCAGTGACTGTATATAAAGATCAGTGACTGTATATAAAGAGGATCAGTGACTGTATATAAAGATCAGTGACTGTATATAAAGACGATCAGTGACTGTATATAAAGATGATCAGTGACTGTATATAAAGATGATCAGTGACTGTATATAAAGATCAGTGACTGTATATAAAGAGGATCAGTGACTGTATATAAAGATGATCAGTGACTGTATATAAAGATGATCAGTGACTGTATATAAAGATCAGTGACTGTATATAAAGAGGATCAGTGACTGTATATAAAGAGGATCAGTGACTGTATATAAAGATGATCAGTGACTGTATATAAAGACCATCAGTGACTGTATATAAAGACCATCAGTGACTGTATATAAAGATGATCAGTGACTGTATATAAAGATGATCAGTGACTGTATATAAAGACCATCAGTGACTGTATATAAAGAGGATCAGTGACTGTACATAAAGACCATCAGTGACTGTACATAAAGATGATCAGTGACTGTATATAAAGATGATCAGTGACTGTATATAAAGACCATCAGTGACTGTATATAAAGATGATCAGTGACTGTACATAAAGATGATCAGTGACTGTATATAAAGATGATCAGTGACTGTATATAAAGATGATCAGTGACTGTATATAAAGACGATCAGTGACTGTATATAAAGACGATCAGTGACTGTATATAAAGATGATCAGTGACTGTATATAAAGACCGTCAGTGACTGTATATAAAGACCATCAGTGACTGTATATAAAGACGATCAGTGACTGTATATAAAGATGATCAGTGACTGTATATAAAGATGATCAGTAACTGTATATAAAGATGATCAGTGACTGTATATAAAGAGGATCAGTGACTGTATATAAAGATGATCAGTGACTGTATATAGACCAGTGACTGTATATAAAGATGATCAGTGACTGTATATAAAGATCAGTGACTGTATATAAAGAGGATCAGTGACTGTATATAAAGACGATCAGTGACTGTATATAAAGATGATCAGTGACTGTATATAAAGAGGATCAGTGACTGTATATAGACCAGTGACTGTATATAAAGAGGATCAGTGACTGTATATAAAGACGATCAGTGACTGTATATAAAGATGATCAGTGACTGTATATAAAGATGATCAGTGACTGTATATAAAGATCAGTGACTGTATATAAAGATGATCAGTGACTGTATATAAAGATGTTCAGTGACTGTATATAAAGAGGATCAGTGACTGTATATAAAGAGGATCAGTGACTGTATATAAAGAGGATCAGTGACTGTATATAAAGAGGATCAGTGACTGTATATAAAGACCATCAGTGACTGTATATAAAGACCATCAGTGACTGTATATAAAGACCATCAGTGACTGTATATAAAGATGATCAGTGACTGTATATAAAGACCATCAGTGACTGTATATAAAGACCATCAGTGACTGTATATAAAGACCATCAGTGACTGTACATAAAGACGATCAGTGACTGTACATAAAGATGATCAGTGACTGTATATAAAGATGATCAGTGACTGTATATAAAGACCATCAGTGACTGTATATAAAGATGATCAGTGACTGTACATAAAGATGATCAGTGACTGTATATAAAGATGATCAGTGACTGTATATAAAGACGATCAGTGACTGTATATAAAGACGATCAGTGACTGTATATAAAGATGATCAGTGACTGTATATAAAGACCGTCAGTGACTGTATATAAAGACCATCAGTGACTGTATATAAAGACGATCAGTGACTGTATATAAAGACGATCAGTGACTGTATATAAAGACCATCAGTGACTGTATATAAAGACCATCAGTGACTGTATATAAAGACCATCAGTGACTGTATATAAAGACCATCAGTGACTGTATATAAAGACGATCAGTGACTGTATATAAAGACCATCAGTGACTGTATATAAAGACGATCAGTGACTGTATATAAAGACGATCAGTGACTGTATATAAAGATGATCAGTGACTATATAAAGACGATCAGTGACTGTATATAAAGACCATCAGTGACTGTATATAAAGACCATCAGTGACTGTATATAAAGACGATCAGTGACTGTATATAAAGACGATCAGTGACTGTATACAAAGACGGTCAGTGACTGTATGTAAAGACCGTCAGTGACTGTATGTAAAGACCATCAGTGACTGTATATAAAGACCATCAGTGACTGTATATAAAGACCATCAGTGACTGTATATAAAGACCATCAGTGACTGTATATAAAGACCATCAGTGACTGTATATAAAGACCATCAGTGACTGTATATAAAGAGGATCAGTGAGGGTATATAAAGAGGATCAGTGAGGGTATATAAGACACGACCTGTAATTTGGACAGTATTTTCAGTGCCAGGTTCAGGTAATGCTTCGTTCATCCAAACTCACAAGAACAAACTGGACAGATGAAGTAAGTTTTTATTGATCAAGTAACATAAATAGGACAAATGTTTCACTGTACATAGAACCTGGAAAGCAAAGTAAAAATAAAGTGTCACATTAATAAATTAAATGCATGAAATGGACCAGTTGACGTTAGCTCGGAGTCGGTACGACGAGACGCTGAGTTGTGTTCATCTCCGATGACGACGGTGCAGTTCCATGAATATTTACACACATTTTTTACATGTTTTCAGGTTCAGTAGCTTTCAGCTCTTCACATTCTTATTTTCAAACAATTCAGTAAGTTCAGCAACAATTTAAAAAACTACCAAAAGCAAAAAGCAGCGGCTGATTATTAAAAACCTTTAGTTACATGTTACAACAGCATCGTCACAGCTATCGACGTTTCTTTAACATGTTTTCAGTATCAAATACTTCAGTCAGTTACAAAAATATCACACACTTTTTTTACACCAGCGTCTTCACTTCATAACATCGAGACGTCAGTGAACGCAGCAGCTCTCAACCTTCAGCTCAGCTCCTCAGAACCAGATCAAACCAGACTGAACCAGATCAAACCGGACTGAACCAGATCAAACCGGACTGAGCCAGATCAAACCGGACTGAGCCAGATCAAACCATGCGAGACTCTTTTGGCCTGGAATTCTGGAGGTTTTTCTTGAAAGGGGCTATATACATGTTTTTACGAGAGCTACATAGCTAATGTTAGCATTAGCAGCCCACTAATCTATCAACCGATGTCTCCAGAGGTGAAACAACACCAACATTAACTTTTGTTTTCTTCACTTTCTATCACTTCTTCTCTACTGAAGTTAGCATGTTAGCGTGTTATAACCTCTGGTCCGTGGTCAGAGAACATCGTCACCAGAGGATCCCTCAGATCGTTTAGAATTCAAAGAACAGTCGCATCTGCAGATCTGAATTCTCACGTGATTTGAATATTTAAACAAAAAATGACAAGAATCAGATTGATTTCAGTCACAGTTCCTGAACTTTCATTACGAGTTTCACTCACTAGATGTTCAGGAGCTTTTGACCATATTATGTGTTCTTCATTCAGATATGAACCACCCTGAAATGATCAGAAAAATAAACATCTACACTTCACTGCTTATTCCATCTGCTGCTGAAGCTCGTGTGATATGATCAAAAGCTCCAGAACAGCTACTGAATGGACATTCGAGCAATGTTCTGCTAAATTTAAGTCTGATTTCAAGATTGTCAGAAAACGTTCAGATTATCTCGCAACTGAATCTCTAGCAGACGAGAGATTTCTGTGGATTTACAGTCTGATCACTGAGCTGAAACTCCAGACTGAGAGCTGCTGGACCTCCGGTCTCAGATCCAATGTGACTCTCCATCAGTTTCACTGTCACGTGCATACAATCACGGCCGGAGCGCCTGAGAGACGCCGGCTGGAAGTGAAGAGGAAACTAAAATAATTCTACATCCTCTGGACACAAATGCTGCAGGTTCTCCGGCGTGTAGCACCAGACTATAACTAACATCCTGGTGGCTACAGCTTTCATAGTCCAGCCCTGTGTCTCACGCGCACGCACACGCACACGCACGCACACACAGCAGAACATGACGAAAATTTTAATGAGAAACAAAAACTGATGTAAACATTATTGTAGGAAAACCAACATCCTGAGACTTTCGTTGTCGGCATGTCGCTGCACTGAAGCTTAAGTTTTTGTTATTCTGTCGGTTCTTGCATCGCCTCCTAATGACGCCATGTCAGCATCCTTTTCCTGTTGCCAAGGCAACCAATAATGTCCCCCCCATCCAAACATCATACTTGCTTTTAATCTACACAAACATTTACACAATGACTGTGTCATTACTTATGTATTTAATTGTACTGCAATTAATGAAGTTGACCACTAGGGTTTAAATCAGATATGAATCATCAGAGGACACCAGGAAGTATCGACTTAGATCAGCAACAGTCGTCTTCTAGTAAGAGGACCTCAAGCACAAGACATAGTTTAATGGACTTGAATTATACCAATTGAAAAATAAATGTTAAAGCTGAGGTGAGGATATGGATGCATGAATCACACTTCATTTCCCATGATGCCACTGGATCAAGTCTTTCATGAGAGCCTAACTTGCCTTGACCCGTTTGGTCTGTTTTAGTTTTTCCTAAACCAACAAGAGTCAGCACATCATTAGCTAATATACTTATTTCTTAGTTTAGTCCTTCCAACATTACCCATGACAGAGTTAGCTAGCTGTAGTTTCAAGAAACTCATGGGACTACTCATGGAGCAAATATTAATTTCGGTCGCTAACTAACGAAAATGTGCTGGTGACGGTCGTCATTTCATTACTATAATTACTTTACATTTATATCTGACTTGTTCTTCAATGCTCTGAAGAACAAAGGTTGGTGTAGCAACCATGAGTACGTGACTGTGTAGATAAAAGCAAGTATAAGAGCGTCAAGCATACTTCACTGTATAAAAGACCAAGCAAATACCAGATGCTGATTGGATGACAGATGTCCATTAGAAATTTGTATAGGGAAATCTAGAAACATGTTTTTTATAGAAATCAAGTGAAAGCTGAGATCATGAGGATGAAGTGAACATGAGAAGAGACAATCGACTAAACGTGAACAATCGGACGAAGCCTAATATCAGATCAGGAAGGAAGTGATGACAAACAATCAAAAGATTCTGTATCAACAACGTTTCAGTCAATTCTCAAACTGATGAACATTTACATTTTCTTGATGTTTGATAATTCAATGTCCTTTTAATTAAATTCAGCCACATCACAGATTTTTCTAATCTATGTCCAGGACATGTTTAGCCTAGCTTAGCACAAAGACTGGAAACAGTGAGTTTAGCTCCATCAAAAGAGAAAAAAAAGTAGAATGACAGTTAGCTAGTTCGTTAGCTCAGTCGGTGACAGGGCACTTTGGCTCCACAGTGTTAAACGCATTAACAGTCTGTGAACTGTCCGTCAACCGTGTCTCTATCGATGAGAAGTTTATACTCTGACGGTGCAGCGTAGTGACACAGCTAATAAGCTACGATATCGTTCTCCATTTTGGGCTCTAACGCTTTGTACACAGATCCTCCTTTGGTCAACATCTCAGATTTAAGGGTCAAGTGTTCCAGGTTTTGGTAGCTAGCAAGCTAGCTCGCCACCAAATCCACACAGGAGACAACTGGATTTTGTCGACTAGAGCCAGGGCTGAAAACCTAGACCTTTATGCTAACTGGACCAATACACTAATATTTCAATCTTAATATCAAAGAAGTCTTTGAAAGATGCTAACAAGAAGACACAACGTGTACAACAAGCACATGGTTGGTCTTTTGTACTATGCTAGGCTAAGACATCCTGAACCAAAAGGTGAAAAGACTCAACATCAGGTGACTTTTAGGGTCAAACATGCTTCATGTGAGCCTAACGTGGCGTTTTGGTTACATGGTGATGTTGATGAACCTTTAATTATGAAGGCTGGTGTACGATAAGCTACTGGACACACACACACACACACACACACAAACAAACAAACAAACAGAGTGCACACTTCGAAACACACACAAACAAAAAACTTTTTCCCTTGAGAGTCCTTCCTGACAGCTTCAGGTGTTGAGGATCGACGGTCCGGTTGAAAAGCGCGGCTGTTCCACCTGAACTCAACTACTCAACTGCTGCTGCTGGACATAACAGAGCGTCTTCACAAAGTTCTCCCGCCAATGAAGAGTCTTGATTGCTAAACCTACACAGACACAAACATCCCCGTTCCCTTTGTCTTGTATTCATTATTTAAGGTAGTTCAGGTGAAATCAAAACTGAGGAAGGAAGGAATCCTTGTGTTGAATCCAGTTGTTCGATGGCCGAGAAGTCATCCAACTAAAGCCAGAAGCTTTACGTTCATTCAGCGGGTAGGACGACGTGCTGCTGGGACTGAGTGGAGATCAGGTGCGTTCACTACAGTCCTGTGATGGATGACATCGTTTGGTGGCGATATCTTCAACGCAGACAGCAACATGCAGCACAAGCTTGGCAGATCAAAAAAATCCAAAACTTCCAGGTAATGTGTTGAATGTTCCAGCAAAATCCACAACCGACGGGTTCCATAAAAAGAAAGAGGAGAAAGTGAAAAGGGAAAGGAGGCCGTGATGCGTCTGCATAAGCAAAGCTTCTACCACTACGAGAGATTGGCGAATTATTAGCTCTCCGATACCGGAGGACGGCGACAGCAGAAATTGTTTGGTGGCGTTTACCAGGCCGAGGAAAAAGACAGCGTCAGCTCTGACCCCTGGTAGGAGTCCCTGCGACCCGCGGTGGGATGATGAGTCAAGACACGAGTACGAACAAACAAAGTCCAGCCCAGGCACAAAATTTTAAACCCAGTCCTCAAAACAAAATAAGAAAAACTTTTGGCTTTGTGGTTATGTACAGTGACTTCCTGCGAAACAGTTTGATGTCCACCAAGTTTCTACAGACAAGCAGGACTGGATATTGGCGACCCAGCGCCGGCGTCAAAGGTCAGGGTCAAGTCTTCGAGCAGGGAGGGGGTGGAGCTAACTGTGTCTGTTTGTTTATCTGCGTGTGTGTAGTGATTCACATTAATTCTCCATGTTGTATGGTTGAGGACTCAGCTAGCTCCACCTGCTCCCTTTGGTTCCACCTCCAGCTACTGGCGGACCTCGTTGGCAATCAGACTGTCCTCCCCTGACTGGAAATCCGCCTCGTTTATGCTGTTTCCTCCGTTCAGCAGCTCCTCATCCTGGGACGACCCGCGGTCCTCCTCGCCGCTGCCACCCCCTGGCTCGTCCGAGTTTGGGTCCTGAAGCACCTGGGCGATGTACATCTGCTGCTGCTGCTGCTGCTGTCGGACCAGATAAAACCCCAAGAACCAGGTAAACAAGCAAGGGGAGACAAAACAGAGCTCACAACCTACGATGAAGTTTAAAATATTCAGACTCATTTGCAAAATAATTAAACCTGAGGATTAACCATTATCTGATCGGACCAACAATGCTGGAAGTAGGGGTACTGAGGGGGCTGCAGCACCCCTACTGACAAGGTGCTGTAACTACAATAAACTGGAGATTTAAAACTCCTTCAAACAAACCCCCCACTTGAGTTACTAACGTCTTCTCACCTGAGATTTGGTGACGGGCGAGAACGAGGGACGAGCTGGACGTCCGTTTTCAACAGTGTCTACATCATTCTCCTTGGTGTCGATCTGAGAAAAAGACGCTGAGTGAGACAGTGTCCTGAACAACTACATTTGTGTTTCATTCTCAGTGTTTAGCAGCTGTACCTTGTAGTTGTGAGCACTGAGGTACTTGAAGTGTCCGAAACAGATGTGGGACAGACAGACCACGATGGTGACGATCAGCACCACCAGAGTAAACATGGAGGTCGGTGTCTCAAAACCTGTCACATTAGCATTTGTTAGCACTTTAAATACAGGTCATAACCATCACGACACTTAATCATGGAGCATTTTTTTCATTTTGATCAGGATTTGACTGCTTTGATAAGGTTACCGATTGAGTAGAAAATGTGGCCTAGCGGTTTGTCCAGCAGGGGGCGAGGTTTACCTGTGCGTACAGTAGAGAAGAAGAGTAGCCAGAAGAGGCAGAGGATGGGTGCAGCCACCACCTGGGTGACGGCTCCCGAGTGGATCTTCTTGTCCAGTTTGGACGGCAGGTAGGCGTAGTACATGTTGTATCGGTCCACCAGGTGTTTAAGCAGCATGTACATCAGACCTGCAGGGGGGGCAGGTGAGTCACACAGGTGCTTTAATATACTCTGATTAGACCAGTTACTGCTGACTTGACAAAAACTGCAGAATGGACTGATTTAAAACTCAATAAAACCTGACCTGGACTAATGAGACTGGATCTGGATTCTGACTTCGTTGAATCACACCAGACTCAGGTCACTTTCACACCTGGTTTGGTTCAGAGCTTCAATCTCTTCAGTTCAGTCTGAAGCTAAACATCAGGTGTGAAAGGTTCCTCAGACCAGAAGGTGTTCTGGGTCTGGATCAAACTGAACCATGGTTCTGTTGGTGCATTTGAACTAGTTTGGAGTACTGTAGTACTCTGGAGCACTGATGTACTGTGGAGTACTGAAGTACTGTGGAGTACTGAGGAGTACTCTGGAGCACTGTAGAGTACTGAAGTACTCTGGAGCACTGATGTACTGTGGAGTACTGAAGTACTGTGGAGTACTGAGGAGTACTCTGGAGCACTGTAGAGTACTGAAGTACTCTGGAGCGTTGAAGTACTGTGGAGTACTGAAGTACTGTGGAGTACTCTGGAGCACTGTAGAGTACTGAAGTACTCTGGAGCACTGATGTACTGTGGAGTACTGAAGTACTGTGGAGTACTGAGGAGTACTCTGGAGCACTGTAGAGTACTGAAGTACTCTGGAGCATTGAAGTACTGTGGAGTACTGAAGTACTGTGGAGTACTGAGGAGTACTCTGGAGCACTGTAGAGTACTGAAGTACTCTGGAGCACTGATGTACTGTGGAGTACTGAAGTACTGTGGAGTACTCTGGAGCACTGTAGAATACTGAAGTACTCTGGAGCATTGAAGTACTGTGGAGTACTGAAGTACTCTGGAGCATTGAAGTACTGTGGAGTACTGTGCCTGAAGGTGCTGATGCTGCTAGTGATACCATCATGATGTTACCATTGCAACCAAATGCTTCATTATTTTTCTCTATTAAAAACTGAAAAACTACCCCCCCCCCCCCCCCAACTGACAAAACTTAGATTTATCATAGATTCTGATATGATGTGAATGAAGTTTGATTGCACTGGTTACTAGTATCAGTACATCAGTACTTCAACAGTATTGTAGTACTGACACTGTGAAATATATACTGCTGTTGACTGTGTGATGCTGCTGCAGTGTGTCGTGTTGACTGACCAAAGGGGACGATGATGGGGCAGGTGATGCTGTAGGCCATCACCACCGTGAAGACGTTCATCATCCAGGCGTATGCGGCTCCGAACTGGAACTCATAGGCCTGGTGCTGGAGGGACGACACGTCATGACTTCATCAGTATAGAATCACAGCAGCGCCCCCATGAGGCGGACATGTTCAATAATAACAGACGTGTCTCTACATGTTAACAAAAAGACAGACCTTTCTTCTCATTGTGTTACTACAAACTGATCCTCACCCTCTTGACGTTGCGGCGGTCGGCGGCAGAGCGAGCCAGGCACAGCCGAATCATGTACATGAGTAGACCCGGGATCCTCAACAGGTCCATGGCGTTTCCAATGAACGCAGAGGCGATGACATAATTGACGAAGAAAGCTCCGTTATCAGGCAGGAAGACGCACCTGAAGGGACAAGTTGATCAAAACAAAGATACAGACACTTTTACTTTATTTACCACAAACCATGGAAAACCAGGAGCGTCAATATAAAAAATGGAATCATTAAAAAAAATTATATAAATTTAATTTGGAAATGTATTTGCATTTTAAAAATTCTAGAGAAAAATAGGTTTTATGTTAACTATGTTCAGAAAATTCATTGACTATCAATTTTCAGTGTAATCAAAAACTTGAATGTATAAATGTTCTGGGCTCACTCAAATCTGACTTTAGCATCAGCCAGGAACTTTCTATCGAAGAGCCAACGGAAGAAAACATCCAGACTGAAAAAGACAGATAGAGACGGTTTAGTTCGGACACCAGAGGTCAAAGGTCACGTCAGATTCTTACAGTCTGAACGTTTCATCACCTGCTGAGTCCGAGAGAAGGAAGCAGCAGCACCATGAAGATCAGGAAGGTGTAACATTTGTGCATCGTTGTCCTGTTTTCTCCAGACCTGCAAACATATGAGAGGTCAAATCAGGGTCAAATCAAAGTCTTCACGAAAGACTTGAGATTTGATGTGAGGCAGATGTGATTCGAACTTGTCTTGACCCCTGACCTGAGCCTCTGCTAGTTTTAACACCACAGTGGTAATGTCATGTTTTCGTCCTGACCCTGATGAAGATGATGAAGAAGAAGTTACCTGGTCCAGTGAGCCTCGAAGAACGCAGAGTAATAGACGATGGTTGGCAGCAGAGCAGAGAACGCCCAGAGAAGCAGAGTCGGGAAGAACTGAGTGACGATGGGATTCTGGAGAGAGAGTCAGAGTCAGGCTCCGCCCACACAGACAAGTTTTAATTTCTAAAATCATCACTGTTGCTATGGTTACGCCTAGCGGAGTATTTACAGCCTCTAATTCAGAGACTTGTGTAAACGCTGCTGGTCTCGTTTTAGTTTGAAAACTCCGGGGTTGTGTATTAGTCTGGACGAACAGACGCTGAGACTTGCAATATATTATCAGTAAATTAACATTTTCCACTCTGCCAGTAAAATATTCGGCAACGTACGGGGGTCTCACTGAACGCAGAAGAAGCGTTTGATTGCATAGAATGGAAAGTTTGGGTTTTTTACACTTAAAGAATTTGAAATGCGATTGGCTGTGTCATGTTGTTGTATCATAACCCCCAAGGGGCTGTCGTCATGGTAAATGCTCTCTGTACTTCACATTGGGGGAAGGGCACAAGACAAGGGGCCCCCTGTCGCCCTTGTTACTTGCAATTGCGATCGAACCATTGGCTGAAGCCATTAGAACACTGGGATGAACACTGGTACCCAGCAAGGATGTGTTCTCAGCCCCATGCTCTACACACTGTTCACACACGACTCACAAGGACAACTCCATCCGGAAATGTGCTGACGACACCACAGTCATTGGACTGGTCACCGGCGGCGTGGAAACTGCGTATAGACGTGAGGTGGCCGGTCTGGTGACTTGGTGTGAAGAGAACAATCTCATCCTCAACACTCATCGGCCACTGCTCATCCGTGGGCTCGAGGTGGAGAGGGTGAGCCGCTTCAAATTCCTGGGCGTCTATATGTAAACAATAACTAATGAATGCCCTAATAATAATAAAGGTATCTTTAAAAAAAGAAACAGACTTTTGTAAACGATGACGCCCACGTTCTCTTCCTGATTGGTCCTCATCAGTCACGTGACTCGACTACCAGCGGTGAACACAAAGCGTCGCTAACACTTCCTGTCAGTTACAGTTCCACCTCGTCGTCCCTGCTCTGACTCTTCACCTTCACTGCTCCTCTGTTACTAAGCAACCAACTGCAGAGGAGACAATCTACTTCCTGTTTACACCACATGACCAGTGTACGTGAATGGTCATGTGACGTGTTTTCAGGTGATTTACATTTAAAATGAAAATGCATCAGTGTGGGCGGAGCCTCTGAGCCAGTGGTTCTGCTGACCACCTGCTCAGACCTGTAACACAGCTGCTTGTGGGTTCTTACGTTTAGATACTCGACGGGTTTGGTGACGTTGAACTTGTCCATTGTGGAGATGATGATGGCAGGTGTGGTGAGGAAGAAGAGCAGGAGGAAGAGGATGCAGTTGATGATGAAGCAGCGGATCCACCAGGAGATCCCACCCAGCGACAGATGCTCCCTGCAGGAACAAACCAGCACACAGCATCAGCTGATCTGAAGGGGTTTGTTTGTTCGGTGTGGTGTGAGGTGGGTGGAGCTTGTGGACGTACCAGCGGACGTTCTGCGGGTCAGGTGCGTATGAAACGCTCCAGTTGTGAACGTGAAGAACGTCGCTGAACTGAGAGGATCGTGGCTCCTGTCGACACCGACAACCCTGAACTTGACAGGCGTTAAAATCTTTCAAAATACTGCGGAGAGGAGGTGGAACCAGATGGAGGGGTGGGGTCACAGAAAGAGGCGGGGTAACAGCAATGTTAATATAATTTAATACAAACAAATGATGTAAAGACAAACTAATGAATGAACTACGTGGGGGTTAACATGGGGGCGGGGCTCACATGGCGGTCATGGACTCGTTCTGGAAGGTGACGAAGGCCATGCCCAGCGGTTTGGTGTGGACCTTCTCCTTCTCCTTCCTGTACTCCTCCTTCAGTTTGGACTCTCTCTTCGTGTAGAAGCTCACCGCCTCCTCCTGCACGAAACACATCAGGTTCAGCATGTTAGCACAAACGCTTCGGACTCTCATCCTCATTCAGGTTCTGCATGTTCCTACATGTGAACTATGACCAGCCCTTGACCTGCAGGTGGCGCCAGATGATGGCTGACGGCAGCACTGATAATAAACCTCCTTCTGCACAGACTGACTGCAAATGATGTCATCGCCACAAGATGGCAGCTTTCGTATCTGAGATATTTTAGCTTCACTTTTGTGCAATGGGAGGAAGTGGAGACGTGTCGACCATCTTTATTTACAGTCCAAATTTTCCTTAAAACATAACAGAACTTTCAGAAAACGTGAAGTCATTGTATGTTGGATGAAAAACTGTGGACACTTTGTTTGGAAGTTGGCGTGTGTTAAAATAAAACTTTGAAGAACATGAATATGAGCTGAAACTTGTTCCTCCTGCAGATCTGAACAGAAATGATGAAACTAAAAGTTTAGAAACTGATGTCCACATCTGTCCAGATTCCCTGATACATTTTCTCCTCATGAATCTGAGATGTAGAAGCTGAAGCGTCTGGTTTTCTGCTGTAATGTTATCGCAGCTGAAGCTCAGGAGCGTCACCTCCTCGCAGCCGGTGATGGCGCAGCAGCACAGGTGTCCACAGGGTTTGGGGTTGATCATGGTGGGAACGTGTTCCTTCGCCATCAGGTCGGTGAAGAACTTCTTACTGCGCTCCGTCTTCTTCCTGTAAAACACAAACACACGTCTCATTAAAGCAGCTGCATTGACTGGGATCAGCTCCTGTTTGCAGTGAACTCAGTGATGGACAGACAATCAATGTGATACTGAAGGAAACTTAAAAACATTAAGATTCTACAGGAAGTTCTGCAGACTCAAGCAGGACTCTGAAGAAGCAGACGTTTGGTCGTATCCCAGCATGCACCGGGCCCGTCTCACCTCTCTGCATTCAGAGACATCAGTTTGGCCACGTTGTAGCAGATCCGAGCCTCCAGCACGGTGCAGTTCTCATACGCCTGTCTGCAAACAGAGAGAACGAGCTCAAGCCTCTTCAAGAGTCACTGACGACTTCTTCTTCTTCACCAACAAAACTATATTTTTATATAACACATGTTTTTATTTTGAATAATGCCGCGTTCTTTTAACCTGTCTAGGTTAAACCCAGCCTCTTGCCCAACGTCAGCTGGGTTTGGCTCCACATTATGGATGGGTGTGTCCTATAACCTGCTGTCGTCGTATAATCTATAATTATACATCTGTACTGTTTCCTCATCACCACAGGACGATATGTTCCAGTGAACTTACTCAAAGTGCTGTTTGATCTGACTCTCCTCAGCGTATTTAGAGATGCAGTTAATGAATAAAGTGCGTTTCACCTGCAAGACACAAAACTGGGATTAAACAGTGAACATATGTGAGAGTTGGAGGAGCAGCAGGAATGAGATGTGGCCTCTTCAGTTTCCTGAGGACTCGTACCAGGTCGTCCTCCTTGTAGTGCATCTTGGACGTGTGTCTCCTCATGCTGTAGACGGTCAGGAGCAGATACATGAAGGCAAACGAGGTGTGGAGCCACAGCAGATTGTTCCTGAACAAAACATTGATTTCATTTAAAAACAATATTTTAACATTTAAATCGTTAGTTCAAACCTACAGACTTTCAAATGATGGAGGATTCTTAACTTTGGAGCCAAGCTAACAGTTTCCCTCTGCTTCAAGTCTTTGTGCTAAGCTGTGCTAACAGTTTCCCTCTGCTTCAAGTCTTTGTGCTAAGCTATGCTAATAGTTTCCCTCTGCTTCAAGTCTTTGTGCGAAGCTAGGCTAAACATACAATTATCAGATTAACGCCAGTTTTCTGCTTTGACGTATTTTTGAATTGTTGTTAAGCTCTTGTCATTGAACTCAACAATTCCTGTGCATGTTTCACACTAAAAGCTCCCAAAGGCTCACAGGCCATAAACTCTTCCTTTCTATTCTGGATCTGATAACTAGCAATGATCACATGGTCACATCTGGGCCAATCAGCAGCCCCCGTCTTCCTTAACAACTCCAGCAGCGATGACTGTGGACTCACCCAGACTTAAGGTTGGCTATCGTGGTGCGTCCGAAGCTGTAGGCGTTGTTTTCTGGAAAAAAGACCAGAAGAAGTTTGTCATCAGGAAACACGTTAGAGCTGAAACTGCTCATTTCTTCAGGTGAAGCTCGAAATTAAAATTATATTTTCCTTCCAGAAATCAACAGCGGACAAAACAACCTAAGTTTCCGTAGCAGCAGGAGTTTTCGGTCATATCACATGGTCGGACTGATGAGTGAATCACTACTCTACTGAAACACAGAGCTACACGTCCTGACCACACTGATCCAGGTTCAACTAAAACCACCGTCTACCATCAGACTAACACAGAGCACCTGCCGTTACCTTCTTTAGAAGGAGGTCCGGGTACTCCTTGGCTTAGGAACGCATCTTTACTGATAATTCTGACTAAAACCAACCAGACGAGAACACAGTGAGACACAACTCCAGACCAGAGTCCACAGGTTTCTGTCCGGCTGCTGAGGAAATCTATGAGGTGCGTTTATGTCTTTGTACAGACTGACCTCCAACAGGTGTGGTGCAGGTGTTCTTACCCAGCAGGTCTCCAGAGAAGTTGACGGGCAGGACGATGCCGACGGAGAGGACTCCGACTACGACCAGCAGGCCGATGATGTGGCGCTGGAAGGAAAGGTAGTGAACAGCATCCTCCCCACATTTCTCTCTGATCTCTTCATCCCTGCAGGAGGACCAATCAAAACATGACACTGATGTAAAGTTAAACACACAACATGTAGCTTTCTGCCACCAGGGGGCATCTCAGTCACAACCACAGAGTAAAAAAGATGGACGCCACATCTCCACTTCCTCCAGAAATGAAGCCAAAATATCTCAGATACAACGCTGCCATCTTTTCTCACTTTTTACTCCTCTGACAAACAAAACGCTGACACATGCACAAAGAGGATATAACGCCACCAACAGGCCACCAAAGGAAACGTTACCTTGATAAAAACTACAGGTTTGAATACACAAAGTAAGAAAACGAGTGAGCTACATATAAAACACAGGTCTGCTGATGTTAGATGGGTAAAGTGACGACTGAACCTTTGACTCACTTTATTCTGAAGATGGCCGTCAGCCACGAGCAGAAGCCCTGCAGGTCAGAACACACAAATCAAAGTGAAAATCTCAAACACAAACGTTTTCTACTCATTTCCAGTTGAGTCAGATTAAGGACAGTTTTTGTTTTGTTTCATTTGTTTTTGTGTGGGCGGAGCTTCAGCCGATGACCCATGGTCTCCGGTTGACCTCCTTTCACCTGCTCAGTGTTAAACTGGATTATCATTTATCAGATTAAAAGCAAACAGAAACCTGCTAAACTCCACTTTCACTGGTCCAACACACAACAAACACACACTTTACACAAAACGTCTCAACATGAAGTGACGGACTGACACTGCAGGAAGTGTTGTTCAACTTTATGAACATCAAACTTCATCAGGACCAAATTAAAATGATCATTTCATCAAAGAAGAGCAGCTCCAGTCTTATTCTTCAGTTTACATCTGCACCACCAGAGGGCGCTGCACCATCACCAGAGTGGCATGGTGGTATGGAGGCTCATTACAGCCAAACAAAAGAAAAAGTTTTATTCATCATGAGAATTTATTTTAGTTTGTAAAATCAACATTACAAGATAAATAATCCCAATGTTGACGAAACTTTCAGTTTCCTTGTTTCAGTTTGCTGGTATGTAAACTTTAATTTTACATAATAAACGAAGCAGTAAAGATGTGCATTTATGTTTATATTTTACATAAGGCTATTATTTGTATTCTTATTTCAATGTATATATATTTGTTAAAATATCTGTATCTGAAATGTATAACTCGAGTATCTGTATCAGTGTTTTTGGAACGTGTGTTTCCATTCAGTCACTGGTCACAGTCATGGACGTGCACAGCTCAGTCGATGATGAAGTGGAGAACTGATGAAGGTCCTTACGTTGTCTCTCTGGTCGAAGTCGACGGAGCTGGAGACGGACGTGAGGCGTTCGTAGCGGTCGGGCGTTTCTGAGTGCATTGCCGAGGCAACACTGTGGAGACAGACAGGAAGGAGTCAGGTGACTGTTAGCTGTTAGCATGTAGCCACTGTGACCTTTGACCTCCGCACTGACTGAGGTTAGTTCCTCCGACACGAGACACTGAGGGAGCTAACAGGAAGTAGAATAGATGCTAAAACAGACAGAGCTGTCCACTAAACAGTTCAGATGTGTATCCTGATGTTAACGTGTTTCTTCTGACTCTTCAGCTGCTTCCTTCTCGATGAAGTTGCCACTCAACCAGAGTCAGGAAAAAATGTATTCAACAACTTCTTAAAGTGATTAGTTACGAAAATAATTGAAAGTGAATGAGAACGTAGCAAAGTGAGAATGACGTTAACACTTCATTAATCACGTCTCAGTACGTCTGATGGTTTATATTTCACTGTGTGTGTGTGTGTGTGTGTGTGTTAAACATTGCTAACCATACCAGTCACCAACATTTCCACCGATAGAAGTTGGATGACGTGCGTAGCTTTCTGAGCGGCCATCTTGGGTTTTGATGTTGACTAGGAACTCACCACATTCTGTACTTTAGAAGAGCTCATATGTCGGATTAGCTAACATGCTAACTAGCACGTCACGTGGTTACAACTCACTGAGCTACAAACACAAACTGTTACCTTTTCACCGGCTCATAGTTATCTCTGTCTCGTCTTCGGCTGAGTTAACATTCAAGTGGAGAGAAGTGTGGAGCAGTGTTAGCATCAAATCTGTTAGCATTGCATCAGTTAGCATCACATAACAGAGACTGATCCAGAGCCTGTTTCTTCACTCAAATACCCAGGTCAGTTTCATGGGGTATGGGGGGTGACTGGTGCCACAGATGAGCCTTTTCATGACGGATAAAGAACCAATCAGTAAGAGAATGGCGGCATGTGCGTCATCGTTTTCATCGAAGTAAGACGAGGAAGTGACGTATTAACTCATCTGCAGAGATCATGTGATGAAGTCTGCAGATGATACAGAGGCTCTCACTCGGCCTTCTGCGTTCACACATGTACGTCCTCCTGAGAAAGTGCGGAGAATCTCCGGAGTTAAGTGCATTCAGTTTTTATTCTGTTAATCTGTAATTACACAACAAACACACACGTGTTTCAGTTTAATGTTGTGTGTTGGATGAAACAGAAGAGCTGGTACAGGTGAACGCAACAGTTTCATCCCTGCCTGTAGGGGGAAGCACAGCCACTCTACACTGTCAATCTTATATTCGTGACAAGATTGGCATTTCATTAATACACAACATCGATTTGGTGAGTGGCACAAATAACCCCCCATACTAAAACACACACACATGGAAATGAAGAAGGAGGAGGAGGAGTTGTGTTAGTACACCAATCAGAGAGCAGAACCCTGTTAATGAAACCAGAAGAAGAGGAAGATGTTAGCAGGAAAACCAAACACGGAGAAGCAGCAACATACTATTCCCGTTCCTCCACGTTGCTGAAACGCTTCTTTAGTCTTCAGGACGAGAAACAGAAAGAAAACAAAATGCTGCTGTGAGAGAGAAACGTTGCTGAGAGGACGACAACACAACAGCAACACAACAGCAACACAAACTCTGACGGTTCATACAGAAGAAGAATCCAACAACAGTCAGAATAGACCTGACATCTGTCAACTGTGTTTAAGAGAGGCTTCACCAGAAACCTTCACAACTGCAGTTCAACAACACGACTGTGTTCACGTACATTTAATCTGACTGATCACACAGAAAGTCAGAGAACTGAAGGTCTAACGTTTTAAAGTGCTAACAAACTAAAGGACTAACTGAGTAGAGATCTGAAGGACTCAAGGTCAAACATTGTAAAGCACTGATGGACAAAAGGTCAAACAGACTAGAGCACCGAGGATCTAAAGGACAAACTGTCTAAAGAACCTTCGTCCTGAAGAACAGAATAAAGGACTAATGTTCTAAATAACTGAAAGACTGAAGGTCTGAACTAACAATCTCCAACTTGTCTTCTGACTGACATGGACAGACACCACTGAAGAGGGATCTGGCATCTGGACCATGAGACCTTTATGAGGTCCAGGACTGTTTCTCACCTCCACATTTTGGAAATTTGAAAACTGTTTACCTGTCGGCGTCGGTGACCAGCGCCAGGCGGCCATAGTCCCACGCAACTTTCCGCAGAATAGAAAAGACAAAGAGCAGCACCTGGAGAGAAAGACAAAGACTTCCTGTCAGACGTCTCATGGTGGCCGAGATGTCAAAGGTCACAGAAACACAATATAACGAATTGTCGACTTTCACGGTCGACAGGAACAGCAAAACAGCAGCTCCCACAATGCAACACTGTTTTCACTCCATCTGCATCAGTATCACTTGAGTGACACAACACACGACTGTTAAACATGTGCAGATGGATTTCACGTCGCCATGACGACAGCTGTGTTTTACTAACTTTCTGTACGTTTGTCAGACCTGAACCTGAAGTCATCTTTGATCACACAGAACTACCATGTTTCTCCTCTGGCTCTGGGGGGGTGCGTGTGTGTGTGTGTGTGCGTGTGTGTGTGTGTGTGTGTGTGTGTGTGTGGTGGCGGCAGTGACTCACCAGGAAGCACATGAAGTCCAGGGCGAGCACGGTGGGCACTCCTCCGAACGACAGCCCCTGCAGCACCGTGCTGCGGATACGAGCAGAGTAACAGTAATCTTTGGACTCGCTGTTAGCCGAGCAGTTATCCTGACCGCCACACGTCTGGCCGCCGCCAAATATCGCCATGGTAACGATCAGCACTCTGAGCATGCTCACTGCAGCATTGTTGCTGAGAACCTGAGGGAGGAGAACTTCATCAGCAACATGTTACAGAGAGAAGTTGTAAACCGTCAATATGACTAAAAGTAGAACATATGTATTTATATTATTTATTGGATTATATTATTGCTATTGTTATTATTTTGTTTGGGAGTTCTTTATTTTTATCTGAAATAATATTTAATCTGCATTTTCCTGTTGTAGCAGCTCCATATTTTACTTCAAATCATTTTTCACTTTAATTAAAATCTTGATGTGAAGTTAAAGTATTATTTTTATCTTGAGGTTGAAAGGATGAAAAAAATCATTAAACTTTTCATCAGTTTCTTTTTCTGCATCAAGTAAAAATAATCAGTTGAAGGACCTGTTCATGTTCGTTGGATGATAATTCCAACGATAACGTTGGACAGAGTGAAGCAGCATTACTGATCAGCAGCAGGGGAAACAAACATGGCCGCCTTACTTCAGCATGGAATGACTACATTTCCCAGCATGCCTCAGCTGCAGCAGCAGACAGCTTCCTCCCTCTGTGACCTACTGATCCCGTTGCCATGACTGCAGCTCCTGACCCAGTTTTTACACCTCAGCGGACGTTTGTCACGAAACACAAGTGACGGAGCTGCAGTCTGTGACATCATCATTACATCCCTGACTTGAAACAAAGCCTGATCCCCCCCCCCTCGTATTTAAAAGTTTATCTGGAACAAAGTGTTTTAACGAAGATTCTCTTCACGTCTTTGTTAATCCAACGATCATGGTTTGTTGCTGTGGAGACAGTAGATGATGGTAAATGTATTTATTTAACAGCTTTACTCTACATGTCACATCCACTCACACAGTTGAGCTGTTACTGTTTATTCTGTCCTTTGAACCTGTGGGGGGGGGGGGGGGGGTACAGCACTACCACACACAGCCACCAGGGGCAGTTCAGATACCTCAGCATGCGGAGTCCAGGGATCAAATCACCAACACTCTGGTTAATGGACCACCCGCTCTACCTCCTGAGCCACAGCTCAGTTTCACCTCCACCACTGTTCTCATCTTCTTCATCTGCAAGTCGACAGAGGCTGAGATGGATTAGCCCATTAGCAAACGTACAAATGCTAAATATACTACATGTGATTTTGTTTAACCTGTGGGACTCTACGTCCATTTGTTCAGTTTTAGGATCAATGTTTGGTTATGAAGTTTACAGATTAGTAACCCAATAGAAGCTCCGCCCACTGACCAATCAATTCATTTGAAACATGACATCAGTGTTCTTAGAGGATCCCGTCGAGCTCCTATAAAAACATCCTGCGTCTCTTTTGTTCTGGATGTTTGTTCTCCTCGGATTTTTATTAAACAACAGGTTGATCCTCGTTGTGAAATATGAGGATCTGCTGTCAGTCAAACTTCTCCATCTCTGTGATTGGCCATATGCAGTAAGCCCCGCCCCTTTTATGTACGCGCTCCTGATTTTTTTGCCTGTGATGGGCTTGTCGACCAATGGGAGCACAGCTCTGTGCAGGATGTGACAACAGGTTTATGAATGTAATGATGTTGCTGGATCGACAAGGTGGAAACGAGAAAAGACAGAACCATCAGACACACTGTTTATTTACATTCTTGTCCTTGTCCCAGGAAGTGAGTTGCAAGCGCATGTTGTAAAAGACAGACAATGATTGGTTGAGGAGCAACTTATCATCTGTCGTGCATCTCAAACCCAACAGGGAAGAATCTCTGTGTCGTCTGAGGGACATTCCACCAATCAGCATCATTCACAGAACCCGCCCCCCCCTCGTGGTCATGATGCAGCAGCATGACTCATCTGAATCACACACACACACACACACACACACACACACACACACACACACACACACACACACACACACACACACACACACACACACACACACACACACACACACACACACACACACACACACACGGTGCTAGTGTTTCTCATAGAGCTGCTTCAGTCTGTGGCTGCAGCTCAGATTCACCTGCTCTCATACCACAGAGATCCAGCCGGGGCTGGGCCATAAACTGCCATTCAAAAAACACCAACTTCTCCCATGAAGTAATAAATGTTCCCACGAGTCATTAGGATCTCATTCGCTCAAGTCAATCTTTCATCTCCGGCCCATCTGAAAATATCGGATTAATTCGATATTAGAGCTTAAAGAGCTGCAGGTTTGGGGGCGTGTCTGTTTGATTGACACACAGACTCTCTGATGATTGACAGCCAGCAGTTGAGACTAGAGAGAGAAAACTGGAGATTGTTTGGTTGCCACGGCAGTGATGTCACTAATAAAGAAAATACACTGATACTCTGCTGCTGTTGAAACAGTGAGTGAGACTGAGGACGACAGAAAGAACGATGTCTGAATTAAAAAAAAGATCTAATTCAAAGGTGGAGGCAAAAAAAGAATCTCTTCACGGTCAGACTGTGAGGGAACACGTTTTATTGAAGGATTATTAAATTCAGAGACATCTGTGATGTCCTCAATCTATTCAATTTAACAGAATTATGTTTTTAAATGATTAAAAGAGGCTCGACATAGAAAGGAAAACATTAATCACACACAGACCTGTCGGCCAATAAACCAGAGTGGTGAGAACTTGTGTTTGGATGGTTCAACACAAAGATCACAGATCTATAGAATCTATATCAGCTGATCAGTCATCATCAGGGGACATCTGAGTCCCTGAACACTCGTTTCCTCCTCATCTCGTCTGTCAGAGCCAGTGGATCCATCCCACTGCATCACCGCAGTATTTAAACATTTAGAGCAATCGGACCGATGACTTCACACATCAGTGGATCCTAATTTCTGCTGTTTTTAGAGGTGGTAGTGACATTTGTAAATCCGAATTAGGAAACATTAGGACAGAGGTTGCTGGGGGAGTGTCAAGGAGCTCCTCGACGGAAAGATGGTGGGTGTGGATGATATTAACCCTGAGATGCTGAAGGTTCTAGACAATGTTTTCAATGTCATGTGGAGGTCGGGGACCTGTGAACGAGCAGAGTGGTGGTGTTGGAGGTTGTGCTCAGAGAGAACTGGTGATCAAACCAGATAACGACCTCGATGTGGAACTCGAACTAATGGGGGGGCACTTGGAGAAAGTGGCGTGTTCCTCAGGCAGTGTGGTGGTGGTGGTTGTTTAATAACCACAGTAAACTGTAATAATTAATAAATCACCAAAACATTTCAAGGACGTTTCCTCTCTGAGTCTGAAGCGTCATGTGTTTGTTGTTTCCTTCGATCTGTTAGTTCTGGTTTCACGTTGTAGTTTAGGGACGAAAGAATCGAGTCTGACAAACGTACGTCCTGTCGTCATCACCTATGTGGGCGGGGTCTACCTATACTTTACTCTGATTGGTTTGAAGACGGAGCCTGAAGTGGGCGTGTTGTCGGGTGGGGGGGGAATAGTCTTTCTGTTTGAATGGAGAACATGAATGAAGCTTCATTTAGTTGCCATGGTAACATGATGATGTATCACTAGCAGCTTCAGTACTCCACAGTACTACAATACTACACAGTACTACAGAAGTACTACAGTACTACAGTACACTAGTTCAAATGCACCAAGTGAACGTCCTCGTGGTTCAAACATTATATCGTCGGAGGTGAAGACTGCAGCTGCTTCCTCTTCCTCTTCTTCTATTGTTTAATTCTGTCTCTACTTCCTGTGATTGGTCCAAAAGTCCAAACCAACAGAACCAGGTTCAGTTGGATCCAGACCCAGAACTCCTCTTCTGCTCTGAGGAACCTTTCACACCTGATGTTCAGCTTCAGACTGAACCAGATGTGAAAGTTGAGGAGTTGAATGTTTTATTTTATTTTTCTGGTTTACATGAAACATCATCTCACATGTTTAACTACGTTTTTATTCATTGATACATTTCAGGTGAAAATCCTTCAAGTTAAAACTGATCTTTACGACTAAACGTTCTTATTTTTATATTAATTAGAGTCTGTGATTCATAATTAGCATCAACCTCTTTCATCGCTCATTAAGAATTATTATTATTGATGAAACAGTGATTGTGGATGAGAGGTTCGTTGAAGCTGCAGGAACAAGGGATCATGGGAATAAGGAAAGATGGAGCTGCGGCCCTGCAGGCCCTGCAGGCCCGGACCGACACCAGCCGCACCAGCGACAGATGCTCTGCACGTTAACCCGGGACACAGGGCGGAGACTGACCCGGGTTAAATGCGCTGCTGTTAAAACCACATTATAGCTGCCGACGCACGCACGCACACACACGCACAGCTAGATGCGTCCTCTGCGCACACATTACATAACCCCCCCCCCCCCCACACACACACACACACACAGACACACACACACACACACACACACACACCAGCGGAGCCTCTGGATGATGCTGCCCGGGCTGCAGCCGCCGACAGGCCGCGGCTGCAGCCTCAGCTGCGGCCTGTCGGCGGCTCATCCTGCCGCTGAGCAGATCCAACAAAGCCGCCTTATGATAAACCGCAGAATAAAGCTGGTAATAAATAAACCAATTAGAATAAAGCCGGTACCTGAGCCTCCTCTTCCTCCTCCTCCTCCTCTTCCTCCTCCTCCGCTCAATGGAGAGATTTCGCCGGAGAAAAACGTTAAATCCTCACTGATGCGCCTCCGTCGACAAACGAGCTGCTTCAGGCCGAGCGCCGAGCGCCGAGCACCGGGACTCGGAGCGACTCTTCGCCGAGGAGCGTGTGTCTCCGCCGGCCGCTTCAGACGCTGCGGGCCGCTGCTGCTCCGCCGGTGTCGGTGTCAAAATGGAGCAGGTGTCCCCGAGAGGAGGGAGGAGCTGCTGCTGCACCGCGCCACCGACAGGGGGCGCCAGCACCGCAGCTCCGGGTCTGAAAGAGAAGGATAAATCATGTGATGAAAGTGTGCGATCATTAATCTACAGCTTATGTTCAAAGACGAGAAATAATGCGTCATAATAATAATCATTATTATGTATTGGAAAATTGAATAAAATGGAATAATATGATTGTAAAACAGATCATATTAAAATAGTGATACTTTGTGGAATATGTATTCACAGAAATGCTCAAATGAAATGAAAATATATTTAAATAATATGAATTACTTTAATATTCACATCGTTAAACCACAAAACCCTTGTTGTGAAACACACGTGACGAACAGGCGTGTCACAGCAGTGTGCACGTCCCTGATCTCCGACCAGCAGAGGGCAGCACTGACCGGCTGCACTCACTAGAAGGGAACGTCATGTACAGGGACGTGCACAGACATTTTGGGGGGCGGGGCTCAAGTGAGAAAAAGGGAACTTCACATAATTATTTGTAAAGTTAAATAATAATACCCTTAATACCCTCACAGCTGTTATATACTCAACAGTAGTAGAATGGATGTTTTTTAGATGAGGAGCCTACAATCAGAATTATGAAGTTTCAGGACACTACAGGCCAAAACATTGTTTTTCATGTACCGTCCATTTTTAGACTTTGGTCTATTTGATAGACGTCTCCTTTTTATCAGACTTTATCTGTGAAGATGTGTAGGTTGTTCTCAGAGACAGTCTGAGTAAGGACCTGTCCTCGCCCTCCTCCTGCAGGACATTAACAACATGTGTCCTGGCTCTTTACTCTGCACTGAGTGTTGGCGATGAGATTAAGAAAAGTGATGGAGCAGCCAGTGGTGTAGAAAGTACTTGAGTAAAAGTACAGATATGTTACCTGAAAGTGACTCCGGTAAAAGTTAAAGTCACCCGTAAGAAAATGACTTGAGTCAAAGTCTTAAAGTAGCTCATATTAAATGTACTTAAGTATCAAAAGTATCTGGTGTTGAAATGTACTTAAGTATCAAAAGTAAAAGTACAAGTACCGAAATAAAAAATGCAAAGTGATTTTTATAGTCTGTACAGACACAAAACAACCCCAAATTGTTCTCTTCAGGGTTTATTTCAACTGACTGAAAAATTATAACAAAAATATACATATACTGTATAATTTTACAATTTTTGAACCCCAGATGCTGAGGTTCAAATAGTAATGGACGAGTGCATCTGAACTTCAGGGGACAACAAAGAACCAACACAACAGAATAAACCAGTGCCTCAGAACACTAATACACCCCAGTGTAACCACTAAAGAATTGAACATGGACCTTTCACTTTCTAATCAGTAGCGGGTTGATACACAACGCCCCTTATGATAAAGGAAACCAGTTCTTGTTAACAACCTGCAC